>NC_091948.1:21332794-21407794 GCF_041260155.1 Ptychodera flava | reverse complement strand
CGTAAATCATAATCAATCACAAAATAAATGGAGCACTTGTGGGCCAAGTGGAGATACTTTTTTTCTGAAAACGTCTCCTGATTTGCCAAATTTTTACAGCGCGCGTGACAGTGCGTCGCGTATTGTTCAGTTCTAGGGTCCAGTTGTCGTTCGCTTGGGAAATTTTCGCAAATTTTCTTGGTTTTCTTGGGTTCGTTGATAATATAATGGAAATAACAGACTCTGCCCTGACCATTAACGTTTATTTATGGGCGCGGGATCGAGGAAAGCCAAAATTAACGGGCCCGGCAAGACTTGCCCGTTAATTTGTGGCTTTCCTCTCGCCCTTGCCCATAAATAAACGTTAATGATCAGCGCGTCGCCCGTTATTTCTAGAATATCAATTAATTTTTTTACAGGCTTTCGGTGGTATTTGCCATCGTCATTACTGTGGTACAGATATTAGAGACCAAGTACTTTTACCTGCAAGACGGGGGAAGGTCGCTCGCTGTTAATAACAGGTACTTGTGGTTGCTAAATTTGAGTCATGGCCGGGGGCGTGTGAAAGACTAGTTTTCTTCTAAATGTCACGTTAAGACTGAACCCTTGAGTGCAACACGGCTTTCACTTTCAGTGCACAATATTTCCTACCAAAGCATGGTATTACTCACAAGCAAAGGTAGACATCACCGTACATGACGTTCACAAGTTTTCAGTTAAGATCATTTCGCTTTCAAGAATGCATAGAATGTAAATGCCGGAGTGGTGGTGGTGGGGGGCGGGGACAGAGAGAGAGAAAGATGTCATTTTTATTATATTCACCATTTCAATCGTACTTGATACATTAGCATTAACCTCATCATTTATGCCAGTATAACTTCGGTCGAGTTCTCCTCGAAGAATAGTAAGTCATTTACTTGAAAATCATTGAATGTAACTGTTCAAGACAAGAAATAGCCAGTTTTCTTTAAAAAATTACCGAGCAGTCCGTTAAAAATCAAAATGTACTTTCGAAATATGCATAGTCCTTTACGGCTACGTGGTCAACAAAACTTAGAGCGCTTATCCATACTTACTATTTTCCGATAGTACGTTCAGTTATCCTGATGAAAATGAGTTGAGTTCAGGCTTCGTGACATTATGTATCGCCTTTGCGATGTACTACATCACCTACTGTGTGTTAACGTAGACAATAGGTAAAAACTCACCTCGTAATTTTTACGGTGCTGGTAAATAAAGTTTCTTGTATTAAGGCCATTTAAAGAAAATTCTTTGTTTGCCGTCCTTTGATTTCTGAAAAACCTATCAGCCAGTCAGGAAAAACAACAAACACAGACAACAAACACAAGTGCATTAACATAGGCTCAATTTTTACTTGGTTTCTTTTGGAAAAATAATATTTTCATTTGTAATAGTGTAAACATTGTATTTGTTTTCTTAATTTCCTCTGAAAACCTACCAGCACGCGGACGGCAAACAAAGAGTTTTATTTAAAGCGTCACTTGCTTGATATCATTCGATGCCATAAACACAATCATATTTGTACAGGTAAGACTGGCTTACATGTAACACCACGGATTGACTTATATGTGATACAATCGCCAATTACCGTAATCTCGTTTTCAGACGGGCCTATCACGTGACGACCTACGTCATGTTTTACTTCAATATCATCCTCGGACTATGGTCTTGTTTACTACGCGTCCTTTACTCTGTCATCTTCGGCCTGCTCTTCCTCGGGCGAACAGACAAGTGTCTCCTCATTCATGGATGGGAATCGTTAGACAGTGGTGAGACTGTTTTTAGCTCACATTTGGTATACCAATGTGAGGTTATCGTATAAGCTGAAGTCGGTGGCATTTGTATGTATGTGTGTGTGTGTATGTATGTATGTATGTATTTATGTATGTATGTATGTATGTATGTATGTATGTATGTATGTATGTATGTATGTATGTATGTATGTATGTATGTATGTATGTATGTATGTATGTATGTATGTATGTATGTATGTATGTATGTATGTATGTATGTATGTATGTATGTATGTGTGTGTGTGTGTGTGTGTGTGTGTGGTGTGTGTATGTATGTATGTATGTATGTATGTATATATGTAGTATGTATGTATGTATGTATGTATGTATGTATGTATGTATGTATGTTTTATGTATGTATGTGTGTATGTATGTATCTAGGTATGTATCTAGGTATGTATCTAGGTATGTATCTAGGTATGATATACTTATAGTATGTCCGTCAACATCAAAAACTCGCGAACCGCTGCACTTTTTTAGCTTGGTATTTGATGTGTAGATGCATCCTGGGCTATAGATAGGATTTTGTTCAAATGAAGCTTGCAGTGCTCAAATTATGCAAATGAGCTTTAAAAAATGAAAATGATAAAAAATTAATAACTCAAGAACCGCTCTTTTGATTGCTTTGAAAATCAGTGTGCAAGTACCTTAGGTGGACCTTATAAAGTTTTATATATATACCGTGGAGATATCTTGAATTTTGTATTTTTGCTGAATTTTGTGGTTAATTTTCTTATTTTAAGTGAAAATTCTTCTGCTCTCAAATTTGGGTCGGATATTTGCAAGGGTGTTACCGTTCTAATTTGTTACAATTTTTGTCATTTTTGGTCAAAACATCGTATAAAATCTTTCTTCTTGAAAACTGCACAGGACAGCTTTTATATTTGGTGTAAAGATGTCCAGGGATGACGATAGTTAGATCTATGAAAATTGTCCTGAAATATACAAATTTGTAATTTTAAGACAATTTTGTCATTTTACGTCAAGAAAACTTGTTCTCAAAACTTCTTGTTCGATAGCTTTGTAATTTGGTATAAAAGTCCCGAAGGATGTTATTAGTTAGATAAATCTTCTGCTGAAGGTGTTGGGAAACCCCCCCAATTTGTATAATTTAGGTTATTATCTCAGTCTGTGACCTAAATGACCTATACCAACAAAGGATATGTTGTGAGACAGTGGTTAAGGCTGTGGACATTCTCTGGCTGATTTTTATTGACATTTGCTTATGTATTTAGGATCTGCTTGTCCCATTGCTATAGAAGTTGATATGCTTGTTTCTAAAGTTGACCTCCAGTACCTAAGTTGCAGACCTTATTTGCTTTTGTCATTCTTGTTTTTCTGGTTGTAATGTGTAGAAATAATTGTCATAACATCTGCGTAGAATTTTGCTGCACTGAACAGATAGAAACAACATTCATCGTTGATCTTTGGTACCAATACTATGTACCAATTCCGATCAAATGTGAGCAATACCGTATTATTTGCGGTATTTTTGAAATAAATGTCTTTTATGGTGGAAACAGTCACAGTCGCGTTTCGAGAGAGGGTCACCTCCGTCTGATGGAAGTCATTGTCAACGCATGGTAAAAAGCAAAGTCAATGCATACTGGCATTTACAACTCGCCCATTTGAATACTCCAGTATGAAAAAGTAAATGTCGCGTATAAATTTTGATGAAATGAAATGAAATGATTGCCACGTTTTCTTTATTATTCTAATCTTGAACAACAACTTTATGTTTTCAAGGTCATAAGGCTTACCTTGGCTTTCTACAAGTAGAGGAACAACACACGCATCCTGTGATGGTGATATTTGCTGATATTCTCTTGAACTTTCTACATGACAAGAAGTCGTCGGATCTCGATCAAGACTCCCCGGTGATCGTGACTACCAAGGGGGATTCAGCGGCGAGTCCGTCGTCAGCAAAAAAGATCGAAACGGACACTGATAAAGGTGAAAAAAAATCCGTTTCGATTTGTTAAAAAATATTCTAGCGTTGTCTATCGCTCCTTCAGGGACCACTTAATTTACAGTGTCTGTCATTCATCATGTTACCAACCTTCTTTTTACTCGTATGCTGATTTATCTCTCGTCGTGTCTCTCTCACGTTCTGTCTGGTTCCCTGACTACCTTTCTGTCTATGCCTGTTTCTGTCCTTCTGTCACCCTGAGCGCGAGTATAAATTATTAACGATACATGGCATACAACAATGTTCGATGGCTATTTTTCAGACCACGAGACGAGGAAACTGATGGACGAGGACACGCAGAAGTCGAAGCGATCGCGGATAAGGTGGTTTGTGCTGTACACGTTAATCAACAACCCGATCTTGTTAGCTGACCGTAAACACGCCCGTCAACCAGGCGAAGACAAGAATACACGTCTCAGGAAACGATTCGTAAGTTGAAGCCTGGGCAGGGGGTTTATCAACCCGAGAAATAACTGGGCCGTGTACAAAATACGTGAAGTGAAATTTTGATTGATTTCACTATCTTCCTAATGAGAGGCTTAGCGACCCTTGCAGTGATTTCAGACATAATGTGGCCACAAATTTAAAGTCGATTTCGGATAACAATTTTCTAGGAAAGCGCGATTTACCATTGCTGTCGCTGTACAAGCCTGCGCTTTGCATAATCTCCGAGAGCAAGAGTTTGCCAAACAAATATAAATGGCAGAAAACTACGCGGCAATGTATGTAAATAGTAATTTCAAACGAAGTTATGCGCTACTTGTCCTTTAAGCATATAGACGCTGCATTAGACTTCGGATCTTTGTGTATCATCGCCTGTCTATTACTACACAGCGTTGTCTTAGCTGGGTCATATGATATCATACCACAGGGAGCTCTTCCTCCTTGTTTATGTGTGTCTGTGTTTGTTTGTGTGTAAGTGTAAGTGTTTGTTTATTTGTTATTTTAATATTTTAATAAAATAACAGCAAAAAGCTATTTTGTCTATATTTGTCAATAAAGAACAGTTTATTTATTTATTTATTTATTTATTTATTTATTTATTTATTTATATGTATTTTCGATAGTTAAGGTTAGGGTTAGGATTAGGCTTAGGCTTAAGTTAGGGTTAGGGTTAGTCACTACCTCTGTATCAGTCTGGTAATATAGAGGGAGTGACTAACCCTAACTCTAACTTAAGCCTAAGTCTAAGCCTAACCCTAACTTAAACCTAACCCTAACCCTAACCATCGAAAATACATATAAACAAATAAATAAATAAATAAACCGCTCTTTAATGACAAATATAAACAAACCAGCTTTTTGCTGTTATTTATTAAAACTGACAAATAAACAAACACAAACACTTACACACAAACAAACACAGACACATATAAAGAAGGAGGAAGAGCTCCCTATGGTCATACGATGTATCTGGATGACCGACAATGCGCATGGACTGTTCGCGCATGGCAGAATGCAATAACTGAACAAATGTCAATTTCCCATTCCGTTTCAGTTGCTGATGATGCGGGACACTGTTGACTTGGTAGCGACGAACGCGGTGGCAATCATAGCCGATTAGAGCACCGAGACCAAACCGTAAAGGGAGCAGATTTGTCGGTTACTGAAGTCATTTGGTAACTTTAAAGAAAGCCTATTTGCTAACATCGTAGATTAGGTGGATCGACCGGCGCTGATGGGTGTACTGTAGAGACTATTACAACTGTCAAAAGGTGGAACTTTTGTCCTTGAACTTTGAGAACAAAGGACTTGCAGAGCAAAGTCATGCAGGTTTGATAAAATGTGTGAGCATTACTATTCATCTATCGATCTTTGGCTCGGATATCAATTTTTTACTTAAATGAAAACCACATTGTAAGTTCTTATTAATCTCTTAATTTCTTCAAACTGACAAAATGCAACGCGCTGTTAAGAAACAGGTTATTCGATAAACTATTTTATTTTCACCTGAACATTCACGTAGTCTTCCGAGATGTATATGACATTGTGTCTTTTGAATAAGAAGTGCTTTGAATAGGAAACGTGTTCAGATTTGTAAAAAGACGGAACTTTAGGAGCAGCGGTACACTGCAATGGTCTTCCTGAAACATTGGTGTATATAGAGTAGAGTAGTGTCATTGAGTAAATCTCAGGGAAGCCAAAACACAATTTTTCTCGATAGTTTATTAAACCCAGCGTGTAACTGACCTTTTCAATTTCAAGTTCAAAGTGTATCAATATGAGTCGGGGAGACAAAAGTTGTAATTAATTAGTTGTAATTAATAATAATAAGTCAACAATAATTAATTATGTGTGATTAAAATTAATTATGTGTGATTAAAATGTTTACGTTTGGAGGTTGCAGTGGATACCGTACTGTCCGGGGCAAGATCTGGCTTGCCGAACAGTTAGTTATCAGTACTGCTATAATTTTGTGAAACGCTCAGATTACTCGAGTAAAACAATAAGAACTGTAAAAAGAAAAATCTTACAAACTGTCTCATGACACCTCAGACGGTTCACGGTTCACAGTTGTGGGCTGTTTATTGGTTTGAAATTGACGCAATTTTGGTCAGATCCAGGGTATTTGAATAGTAGAAAGATGTTTCATATTAGATAGTCCTTTCCTTTGATGCGCTAATAGCTATAACATCACTATAAGTGTAAATTATTGAGACATTCTTGGTCAAACAAAGAGACAAAAATAATAATATTACTTTTCGAACGTAATCATATAAATGTCTTCATATGAAGTCGCTGACAGTGCTTTGCGTTGAACCGTTGGCAATACTGAACTAGAAATACTGTCGAAAATTAAGGAATTGCCACCACTGTCTGGTGTAACATATCGTCCAGCGGCAATATCAGTCGATCACAAAGAAATCAACTCGGCGAAAGTTTTAGAACGTGTATGGTTTGAAAACTAGCTAATTCTCAGATAATTAGTGATGCCTATAGACAAAGACACCTATATAACGAGGATATTTTACCATATGTACAGCCAGTTACACCAGAAAGAATATTTGTACCATCTAGTGTGTGTGTTTTTTTTTCAAATCAAAGGCAGTTATCACATTCTATGTAGTATGAACTTGTCTGTTTAGTGTCACTTTCATGAATAACTGGCACGATTACGCATCCAGTCAACTAGCCTGAGTTTACGTCAGTACATCTAGTGAGCTAATTGTTTCCGAAATTAGTGTTTCCTCTGCAACAATACTAGTACTGTTTGTGCCACCAATGTTGCTAGCTGCTTACTCCTCAAAGTTCTTTGAACTTTGACCCGAGTTAGCAGAGTGCACTTCTGTGCGGCCGGCAAAGAAAGTCACGTGGTAGAAACGGAAGGAATATCCCCTAATGAATATTCCTGGAACATTAAATATTGTCCAAACCAATGCTTCTACAACCCGTTTGCAATGTACTTCTAGTATACCAGTTACTAACGGGGCATGTTCTTGGTACGCCTGTAAGGTTGAATAAACAAAATAATCAGTTGACGACAAAAAGAATGAAATATACACATCAAATATTTTTCTCTTATTGTACAATCATATGACAGCTAGCGACTGTTTAATCATGTACACATTTGCAATAGTCATTGTTTTCAATACAAGTATTTATAGTTCATTGGTCTCTGCAAATAATCCAAACATCTGGTCGTTTTAATTATGCGTGACATATGATGAACTCTTCGTATATATTCATCGTGTATTATTGGTAATACTTTGATTATGTGCGCTTTTACACTCACAAACACTTCCTCTCTATCTATCTGTCTATCTATCTATCTATCTATCTATCTATTTATCTATCTATCTATCTATCTATCTATCTATCTATCTATCTATCTATCTATCTATCTATCTATCTATCTATCTATCTATCTATCTATCTATCTATCTATCTATCTATCTATCTATCTCTCTGTCTGTCTATCTGTCTATCTATCTATCTAATGAGAAATAAATCTATCGATCCATCTATCTAATCTGCCCCTGACTCAAATCATTATATTCGTATTCTTTCGTTGACCTGGGCCCATCGCTTTCGCACCAGCTGACGATTACATTGTGGGCTACTGTACAACCTGTTGCGGATTAGGGGTCGCAAGTTTTTGTCGCAATGCGTACGAGGAATGACGTAGATTAACACGCACACACCTTTGAAAGAAAATGGTCACAATTACGATCAACGTTCCGTGATATCCACGTCGTCAACGTTTTCCACTGTCAAGGTATACTCTTCGTCGTCGTCCTGTCCACTCAGCGCCGGGTCATCGGCGTTTTGTTCCAAACTCTGCAACTCCGGTTCGTCGGCGTCGACGAGGATTTTCCGTTGCTTCGTGCACAGGGCGAAGGCGGCAACGCTAAACGCGCCCGAGGCGCTTGTCATCACCACACAAATCACGAAGATAATTCTTTGGCCGGCCACGTAGGCAACAACAGAAGCGACCAGGAAAAGAGTAGTAGATACCGCTGATAACACACATGCTGTGAGTCCCAGCATACCGGTGGCAATGGATTGCAGACTTTCCCACCTCACACTTGATGTTTTCATCCACGTCAAGCAAGCATTATTAAGAGTCTGTCTTTTTTAACTGTACTTAGCACCCAGACCAAACATGGTGTATTTCGTCCTAAACTGTTCGATCCATCTATGACGCATGCTCTATGTAAATACGTCGACCCTTTCAAAAAAGTGGGACATGTCAATACTGCAAAGAACCAGAACCGTAACAATGGACGTTGCTTTGACAATAGAAAAAATATGCTGTTTCGAAGTAGGATTTCGTAAGCAAATTGTTGGTCTCCAACCAGAGGTGAGCAAGGCGAAAGTTAAGTATCAAAGTGGTCAATTCTTGATGATAGAGTAGAAAGTCATTTATGAAAGGTAGACTCTATGTATACACATGTAGTTGACATTCGAAAATGGAATCTTTGTTCGGTTTCTTGTGAAATTAGGAGACATGCCGAATGGGAACTGGTGACAAACATGTGTAAGAAATTTCCAGATTTCTCTGATTTATTCTCATTTGGATGCTTGGACCTGGACAAAATTTCAGTGTATCTTTGCAAGTATATTAAAGTACCTGTTTTTCCCATAAAGTGTGCCAACTTTTTATATGGTCCATGACAGAGTGACTGGCTATCTGTAGGAGTATTTAGGGATGCGGTGTTGATAAGGCTAGTACGAGACGATTCGTAAATACACTAAAACACGTTGTCCAATAATTCATATGTTGATATCATGTGATGTGATGTGTCCTGATGTGACCTGATGTGATGTGCTAGTGTATGGTACGACTCTACGTCACGTGACAGCATTTGCAGTCACAGTCGCTTGACTCAAGCAGTAGATGAGACCCGAGTTGTCGAACAGCAAACCCCGGTGTCACTTTGACGACTCTGAGTACAGAAACGCCGCGAAGCGAAACAACTCAATATGGAGTCAGTTGATAGAATGAGAGAGGTGACAGCTGGTACGTTTTATTTAACCTGCATTCATCGTTAAATACATACACCTCATTGTTGATAAATACACTATACCTTCGATGTAAAGCTCAAACACAACCGTACAGCTGGGAACAACATGATTATTTTTTTCAATATATTTAGATTATTAAAATGGCAGCTTTGTACCAGCAAGAATATAAACGAAAGCAAGACGAAACGAACAGTTAAACATGACGATTGCAGTTACACCTTTGTCTATCGATTAAATAGCTGTAACGGCTCTCTCTCTCTCTCTCTCTCTCTCTCTCTCTCTCTCTCTCTCTCTCTCTCTCTCTCTCTCTCTCTCACAAGGCAATGGAAGCTTGACTTGACTTTAGATACATGCAGCTCCGGGAAGCTTAACAATCATGACAGGCAACTTAGATAAAGCAAAACTTCATCAAACAATATTTTGTCCTCGCTGAGACAAAAATTGGACTAATACTGTCCCTTGTGAGCTTAACTTTATAACCACGATGAAATATTACATTGTTGTAATGAGGATTCTTTAATAAGAATCTCCCGACTAATCATGTTCGAAACTATTGTTGTTTTTAGGG
Organism: Ptychodera flava; assembly: GCF_041260155.1. Classification (NCBI taxonomy): domain Eukaryota; kingdom Metazoa; phylum Hemichordata; class Enteropneusta; family Ptychoderidae; genus Ptychodera; species Ptychodera flava. Next base: position 21,397,998 of record NC_091948.1, on the reverse strand, counting down.
AACATTAATAATATATAATTTATGCGAAAAAACTTGGCGATGGCAAAAAGAGACACAAAATCGCAAAAATTACTAGGAAAAAAGACGTTACAAAGGGTATAAATACACTTTACATTTAGTTTTAGGAAAGCGAAATGCCGTCGTGTTTTAAATAAATCTGTGACAGATGCTGCTCTGCATTGAGGTTTTTTTCTTTTTAGAGAGATGACTGGCTGAACTTTGACACCTATTGCGTCATATTATGCTTCCACAGTATCAAACAAAAACGTCGGTGACTACAAATTTTTGCTTTCATTGTTAGTGAATAAAAGTCAAGGTCTATACGTTTGTCGCTGGTTTTTTGCAAGTCTACTTTATTCTGGCATTCTGACTGACAGCATGGGGCGTTTAGAATAAATCAACAAATTTCGAAAGCGAAATGCGTCTTCTTTTTTCCGGTCGCATTTTAAACTCACCTTGGCATGAATAATAATGACAGCACACCGTAATGTCTAACCTTCGCAGTGCACACACGACAACTTTACACTACTGAATTGACTGAAAACAGATTCAGAACAGATATATCCCTGAAAACAGCAAACTGTTATCAACTTGTGAACATCTACGACTTCAGGAAAGCAATGCTTAGTGATTTATTATTTATGCATTTTACTTAGTAGTGTAAAATAACTTAAATGGTATTTAAGTAAAAAAAAAACGGTTTTGCGGGACTTGCTGGGCACTGCTGTCCATCGTATTCGGAGATATCGTTATCGCATGATGGCGCCCTTTCACTCGAAGTAACCCCGTAAGATGTTTGCGTTGCCGCTGCTCATGTACGGTCAACGTGATCGTGTCAGCCGATGAGACGATAGTCAATTCATCGTTGGTTAATCAGTGGAGATATTTCCGGGTCTTCATAGGGTAATGAACACAGATTTCCCCAGATTCTTGATGAGAAACTCGAGAGAATATCCTTGGCTAGTTGAAATGTGGTGACAGGCACGTCCCCACAGAGAATATTCAATGTAAGCCTGGAGACTGATTGTCCCTCAATGGTTGTAAGGTCAGGAAGGTACCTAAATCCTTATGAAATATTGTACAGCAATGCCTATAATCACTGTATGGCAATCAATTAATGTACTTGAGAGACACTTTTGAAAGCTAATGAGATAGCCAGACGTTCTGCTGCTTGTATTTACGTCTTTTTGGAAAGCACACTTATCTTCAGCAATCATTAATGGAAACGACGCAAGGCATGAGTTTCATCTTATAAATGTGAAGTCATATTTCACGGTTTACAACACGTCTGTACTGAACGCATCCATAAATCAGTTCATACTTCAATGCTAGCACCGAATTCCGAAGTTGAGTCTATCGCAATTGTAATCAAATTTATGATTTATTTATTCATTTATTTGTTTGTTTTTGCCTATTTATTTCACCGACAGGCTGTCACACTAAAACTTTCACTTGAAATAAAAGTAAACGTACATGAAAACTTACACTAAATAAAAAGAAACTAAATTTAAAGAAAATTGGGGGGGGGGGCGAACATCTTAGAGATGACGATGGTTCTCTGAAGAGAACGTAAATCGATGCTAATAATACACAACAGTCGATGTTCATCATGTTACACATTTGATAAAAACATCTACGTACGTAATAAAATGAGTATCCATGAAATTCGTACGTGCGGATGGGCGGATTAAAATGAGATTGTCATGCAGTGAGACAGCAGGAATACAAAAATTAAATTGAATCTCTTTTGAGGAATCAAGGAAACTTCCGTGTGGCTCCAACATCAATATCATTATACTGTGTAGAAGGGTCTACGAAAGTGAGCTTCATGATATATGCACCGTCCCTTCGTTTTTGGAAATGCAGTCTTTTGAAATTAAATCATTCTTGAGGGAAAACTTCGGAATCGTATTTCTTGCATTTTTAAAGAAAAAACTTGTGATTACAAGAATCAAAATCTAACAATTAAGATAATCAAAATCTTGTAATTACGAGAATTTTTTTTAGTTTTTTTTTCTCTAACAAATGAGGCATGAATACGCTTCTTTAGAAAACTGCCTTAACTTTTAAAAGGACTAAAATTGTAACTGTTGAAATTATCATTTGTGTGCTATGAAACAAACACTCCCTTGTTCCTTTCGCTGAAGTACGCTGACAATGCTACGTCATGACGTCGTCAACAAAGATATTTGCAAAATACGCAATTTTATTGTCGACAAATAAAAACATAGTCGAGACTGTAATTCGTTTGTCAACAACAACTTTTGACATATCGCATATACATGCTGATATGGACACGTTTTTTTGGAGCGAAAACTCTGTTTTATAGACATTAATAAAAACTTGAAAGTACACAAAAAGTCACGGCTAGCGGAGGGATCGGCATGAACGCTGAACGCAATGATCCAGTCACTTCCAACGTAGTACTCCACGTGTTCGTCCCTTTCTCATTTGCTAATCGACGCAACAATTCTGATATCGCCGCCACATTCCCAAATCACATAAGTTTCTGAAGTGAAGGTCACTTCGAGCTTGCGGTGGAAGCCCCCCACCCACTAACTCCGTGAGCCAAAGGTTGACATTAAACAACTATTTTCAACGAGATTTGTTCGATACATTGTTCTAGAAATACTGTTCTCGGATGTCTCTCTCATTAAAGTTCGTTTCCCCTTGTCAGCCAGTAAAGTAGCCGAAAAATCAAGCAAATGTAGCTCAGGGCAGAAACTGGCATTTCAATATACTCCATCAATCTTCACATTATCCTGCCGGGGATAAGGAGAATGTAATTGTTTGCAATCTTAATACCGTTTAATTATACTGCACCGTATATGCCGTTTTTAGTTCAATCAAATCTTTTATGGGCTTCGCGATTGTTTCTTATTACATTTTTATTTGTCTTAGCCTGAGTTACCACTGCTTAGCTTGGCAGCAAATTACTATAATCTTGCAGCTCACGGCGTCGTCGTCGGGGTTAGGTATTGGGTAAGTAGGTTTCCACGGAGTTGCCCTACATCTTTTCCATCAAACTGGCTAGCCTGGAACGATATATACCGCAGTATCGATCGTACTCTCATCGCCAAGAAGTCGTCAAAATTAACAGGTGCATATAAAAATCTTTACCAACTGATGTATCGCAAATGGGGTCGCAAAGGTCTGGCTGTCAGTAAGTACATAAAGGGCATGTTCGACGTCATATAATCCCATTCTCCCTAAACAGATTGCGTGTACATAGACTCCCGATTCTAATTACGATCGCCAAGAGTTCGTAGCATTTTTCACACGTAAAAGGTGAGCTTCTTGGAAAAATACATATGAAATACCGGTTCTCGCTGTCGGTGCGTTCAAAGAAAATTTGAAATGTTTGTTCAGCAAAGTAATCCCTCAAAATAAATAAATAAATAAATAAATAAATTAATAAATAAATAAAAGGGGGTGATATCGTTTTGACTGTTCTCGATTGTGCTGTGTGTTATATCGCGAGAACCAAACGATAGAGACTGTTGTAAAATTTTCTTCGACATCATTGACTGACTCAACCAGACAGATGGCGCCCTTTGACGGACTGCGTGCATACGTCCCGGTGAAGAGAAACGCGCACAATATCAATGATTCAAAAAGGTTTCTGACAGCGAAAGGGCTCTTAACACTCCGAAGGAAATCCCCTGTGAAAGTCGCGCGTCATGACTATTCTCTCAAAAAAAAATCCTACTTCCGATTACCTTGGGAAAGGTTCATTTTCAATGAAATACAAAGCGCCGTCTCTGTCAACATGTACCAAGCGCACGAAACGCTAGTTTTTACTTGGAATTTAATTTACAAGTTCGCACTAAAGGAATCTGACAGGAGGAAAATACGGAAATATATAACTTTTGTGAATCCCTTTTCGCATTCATCTGCTTTGAAAGCGTCAGTAAAACCAAGTCGCTTGTTGATTAAATTGCCCGAAGCTGTGATTTTTTATGCTTTCTGTCGCTTGTTAACGTCAACTAACTGCATTTTCTTGCTCTACTCCTCGCAAAATGTTGAGATACGCAAATCTAGCTTTCCAACTTGGTCGTTACATGTGTAGGTCATAGTTAATGGTTTATTGCTTTTCTAGGCCATCGGCCTATATGCAAAAGAAATGCACTACAAATGGTGAAAAATTAATCGTTATGCACAAGAAATTACATGACACAAACACTTACGCAGATATGGTAAGTGAAAATCTCAGTTCCGTGGCCTTGAATAGATAATTGCAAAGATCGATAAGTATCTCGTTATCTGACACAGCCATTAATGCTCGAAATTTAATGTAGTTTGACTCAACATACTAGTATGCAAATCTTGATAAAAGTGTGTTTCGAGGTTACATATAGGGCAAATAAAGAGAAAGTGGTACTTGTCCTCAATGTCACCTGTGTTAAAAAGCTTACTATACATTGACATTTCCTCGACTATACATTTGTATACTGCATTATTGACAAAGTGAATTCTGGTCCGAACCAGAATTCGAGTGTACACAACGAGATATTGCATTTGATGCGTATAGACACCGTATTGACAAGCCAAGTAGTGAGTGTTTCAACATACTATGGGGAGTAAGGCCGCGTTCAAAAAAAGTGGTGGGGGGCCTGGAGGAATTCAGGGGGGATTCGAAATATATTGGGGTAGTCGAGGGGGGGGGGACTTGAAAGTTTTGCTCTGCCTATAGGGGGGGGGACCTGAAAATATTTTGACTCCCAACATTTTGATGTCGTCCAATGGTCCTAATGTTAGTAATAATTAAACAAAATCTAGAACCGTTTTGTCATATTTTATGTCTTTAATCTCAAAAAAGTCTAAAAATGTATGAATGCCATTAAATTTTCGTAGAACAAGTTGGCCTTGTAATGGGGCAGGAGCTACAACTGTTGATAATTTTTCAATATTTCTATGCAATGTATCAAACACAGTTTCTTGGTGTCTAGCATGCTGCTAAAAAACACAATATTCAGTTTGTCAACAAAGCCCGTTTGTCTAAATATTGGTGATAATTGAATGATGCAAATGCACGGTACACCTAGGCTGTGTTGGCAAGCTGAATACTGGATAGCTCAACATTCTGTAGGGAGTAGAACAAGAACACAATTGTATAAACTGAACAAAAATATTGTCAAAATAAAAAGTTAATACAACTACTGCCCTGCTACTACATACTGGCAGTGACAGTGATACATGTAGCTCTGACTCTGATGTAGTTTAAGAAGAGTTTCGGTCATAGGACACTAAATTGACAGTGAAACATACATCTACTTGTACACAAGATCCAGCCAGAGAGCAACGCATAGAAGACTAGGAGACTAACAGTTACCATGGATATTTGAATTCTGGCATATGAGAAGAATCAAATATTAGAGAAAAAAGATGGGGTCACCATACTTGATCTTATACAAATGTACGATGAAAAGTCAGTTTTTCTAAAATCACTTAAATCAATATATAAAACCATTCATTTCAAGTTCATGCAGTGAATGAAATTTTCACATCTCATTGTACCAATAACACAAAAGTAAAACTTTGAACAGTAAAGACTCTAATTTAAATGGAAAAATGTGTGACTAAATGGAATCTTTTATTTTTTATCAAATTTGCCATTATTACACCCAAAATTTCTGAGATTAAAACATTAATTTCATGGAATATTTTAACCTTCCAGTATTGTCAATTTTGTAAAACATTTTATAAGTGGCATCTAAGTTGTAGATGTCTTGTACTTTTGAAAAAAAAAATTCTCGGTAGGTCACTGTGCTCATTTTTTCACAATTTGGTTAAACGTAGCTAGGAATACACAATTTTCATACTCTCTCATGATTGTCATTTTGTGTGCTTTTCAGCTGGTGCCATTGAACTGGCCAAAGTTGGATAAACTCAAGTCGGCTTAGACTGAGAAATCCAAAAAGTTCACTGATGCATTTAAAAAATGAATCAATTTAAGAACTTGCCCTAGGTATATGGCTCTACAACCTGCTGATAAGAGGTAGTGTTGAACATTTGCGTGTAGAACGACACATTACATGTTTTTTTTTACTCTGCGTGCATTCCTAATTAATATGCGGCTATATGGTAATTTGGGGGGGGGACTTGACAATTTTTGAGGGTATCGAGGGGGGGGACTTGAAAATTTTTGAGGGTATTGAGGGGGGGATCTGAAAAAAAATAAGATTTCAATCGCGATTCCTCCAGCCCCCCCTCACTTTTTTTTTTGAACGCGGCCTAAAACAAAAACTTGCAGGTGACATACTGTAAAATTAAAAATAGTTACAGCTACAGGCCCTGTTATGCACGTCATGAAATGATTTCTGAAATGACGTTTTTAGACCTTTGATAAACAGCATATGTACACCGACACCAAACTTTGGCGCCGTTTAGATAACCTGTCGCTCTTGGTAAATTTCCTGGCAAATCGTGTTATTTGTAGTTATTTTGATAATAGTTTTCTCACACCATACTGTTTTTGCGTTTTCCGTTGTTGGTGGATCATCAATCAAACATTGCCATTGTGTTAATTGGTCCCCTTTGCCCCTGTTAGGTTTCCGCCAACTCTGTTCCTTCCCTTAGCCTGAATAGCCTCTGACAAGACGCGTCATTATCACAGTTGACGGGGGTCCGCCTTGGTTGTGCAGACGACCGCGTGCATCACATCGGGCGTCCGGTTGTTTCTCTGATCGCCCCTCTTCGTTATGTTCCCCGGTCGCACTTTGTTCGGCGTGCAGCGGCCCTAAGAAACAATGCGGGTTCGCTAGGTCAAGTAGCTAAACGTCAACAAGCCCTATGCACTCTCTACGTATACCATATTGCGAGGAAAACACATGAAAGATGTAATCCCGCTGGCGGGCATTACGACGATGGTTCCATTACCTGTCAAAGAATCAGACAATTTTCTCAAAGATGTTCCATTTGCGCCACAGGGCAGCGTGCACACGACTGCTCACCGCGACAGATGAGATTTCCCGATGTCCCAAATCAGATTAAATTTGATAGCTTGTTTCCGATGAATATGCGTAAAGATTTCGTAGAAATCCATTTTTAAAGTCATGTATTATTCAAAATCACTAATTTTAGTCGTGACATCTTTCTTCTAAAAGGTATTTTCATGATATACATCAATCGTACACTATTCTATACCGCTCACTCCATTCTATACATCCATCCATCCATCCATCCATCCGTCCATCCGTATGTACGTACGTACTTAGGTACATACATACATACATACATACATACATGCATGCATACATACATACATACATACATACATACATACATACATACATACATACATACATACATACATACATACATACATACATACATACATACATACATACATACATACATACATACATACATACATACATACATACATACATACATACATACATACATACATACATACATACATACATACATACATACATACATACATACATACATACATACATACATACATACATGCATACATACATACATACATGTATTTATGTATAGGGTAATCATAAGGAGAAATAGTCAATAAATGCAAAGTGCAAGAGTTATTGGTGGTTTTGTCATCCGACAGGCAATACGGTACATGACGTCACCTGTATGTTTTAACACCTGGGCGATGTTGCAATATATCCAACACAGTGGAAACAATGGTCTGTTCCAGGGACCACATGGGTAAATTAAATTAGTTAAACTTTGTACCTATTGTCGCCTGCGCGTACCATGCCGTTGCAGTCATGTCATAGCTCAATGTCAACCGCATGCACTCTGTTGAGAGACATCGAGCAAACATATAATTTGCCTCGATATATCACCCTCAACAATCTCTGTGTATAATTCATGTGGATTGGAAATGAAAAAGCAGGGTGAAGCTACTCATTCACCTAGTCTTGCGGATTTGGACATGATTCCGTTGGTTTCAGCCTTGATCTCCCTTAATAATATTCTTCACATCTCTGACGTCATCAGAGATCAGAAGGAGTAGGATGATTGGTTTAGGTCACGGTTGGTGTAATGGGCTTTTTTTTTCATTTTTCAGAAAAAGTGCACTATTTTCCGATGGGATACGGAGCGGCGAGTGTTTGACATTACCATTGGTACTTATGATCGACATCACGTAGCTTGATGCCCTTGAGAGATTCCAAATCTAGAAAGAACAGATTAATAAATTGAAGATCTAACAAGAGTTTGCAAGATTGATTTATTATTTTGTTTTCCTATGTAAACGCTGGCAAATATATAATAATATGTATAACAATATGTATGTATGTATGTATGTATGTATGTATGTATGTATGTATGTATGTATGTATGTATGTATGTATGTATGTATGTATGTATGTATGTATGTATGTATGTATGTATGTATGTATGTATGTATGTATGTATGTATGTATGTATGTATGTATGTATGTATGTATGTATGTATGTATGTATGTATGTATGTATGTATGTATGTATGTATGTATGTATCTATCTATCTATCTATCTATTTGTGTGTGTATGTGTGTATGTATATATGTATGTGTGTGTGACTGTGTCTGCATGGATGACATATGAAATGATTACATCAGCCTTGTACAATTGCATCGATTTGAGTGGGAAAAATCATTTTTAAGTCAGGACTGGTGGCCGCTGATCTGGATGAGTCAATGGCAAGTGTCCAGTGGGTCAAAACTCAAGACGTTGCGTACCAAAAAAACACAGTGTCAGATGCCCTGAATATAGTATACCATAAAATTAGCCCATTGTACTCGTATGGCGTGGGCGTATGGAGGCTGAGATAGAGAGGCGGTGACCTTACCGAGCGTTGAACCTCGCTGGATACGTTAAGAAAGATGTTTCTGTGGTAACTTATTATTCTTATCTATGCTTCGGTGATGGGAGTTCTTGCAAATAATTTGTGTTGCCCCTGCATACCTAATTTACGTAGCGGTAAATGTGAAGTTAGAAAACGGCATCCTCTTCGCCCTGTGGTCATAATTGCGTAATGGTGCCGCTCTCCAATAGACCATAGTCAACAAGTCACGCAGTCGGTGCAAAAGATTGCCATCGGTTGGTTCACGCCATTTACAGTTCCTCGTCAACGCCGAATTGAGTGCGTTGTAGCTATGGTAACCAATTTGAATGGATGAAAAGACATAATTTCCTTTCGTGTTTAAGATCAAAATCATTGCTGAGCCTCTGAGAGAGTCGAGAGATTGCAAGTATGGGCGAATATCAAAGTTGATGCATTTTGATATACCCTCTCACTGCCTTTGCAAGCCGTTGAAACACCAAAAACTTACTTAAAAAATCAACAATCGACATTTCTGTGTAATTTAAGCATCACCTTTGCTTTTGCATATAACTGTTGTATCTTTTCAGTTTGATGGGCGGTGACCTTGTACATGAATAAAGATATAATGTGTTATAAAGCGACGACTTACATGTTGAAAAGCTTGAACCGCTGATTTAAACATCGCACTGCATTGTATCAAGCTATAGCAAACCAATTTTCCCTGTCCAAATAAAACAGCTCGACACTCATACCACTTGGGGCGAATCCATCATTTAGGATTCATCATCAAGTCAGATTCTTTACATCTGTCTTTGTAATGTTTTCGTTATGTTCAGCTCACAAGGAAGTTTCGCATTTTAATTGTATAGCAATTGATCGTTCAGATGGATAATACGTCATCGCTAGACAAGATGGTAGAATCGCAACAAAATGATCAGCAGATTGCCCTGTGAGGCAGAAGAGCAATAGAAAAAAATCATCCTTTTGAGCCGTAATGGGGACTTTCCAAAAGTCTAGGTAACTATGATGTAACTTCAGCTCCCATGGTGCCGCACAGCGAAAGCGGAGTGAGCAATTCCCTTTGAAATTCATCGAACTGATGATGAACTGTTGTCTTATTAGATTTAAGGTTGTAGCTCCTGAACAGGGAATATATTTTGTCGGATGGAGCAGTTGTCTAGTTAGGACAAAAGATCGTGCATTTCGATGTTTTCTTGACATTTAACAGAGGCGCCTTCTGACGTCAATGATTTGTGTCGATTGTTCCTTCATCCTGGATACTGTTGTTGCGGCATTGATCGCGGTTTGCAGTACGTTTACTCCGATCGGTCGAGCATATAGGGTGCTTTTAGAGTCTGAAGGTGATTCTGTGTACAAATCGATCGATGCTTTACATCATTCTCACGGGTTGGCGGCGTTATAATAAATAGCGTGTGAATCTTCCCTGTACCTACGACACCCAGTGCCCTCAATGAATACTTTCGTCAACTTGAGCAAAACAACGTTCTGTCTCTCCGGTGCGTGTAAGTATGGTGCGCGAGTGGCAATTACCTCGAAAGCGTTTGTCAAGGTTCAATTTATTCTGTGCAAAACTGCCTAGCCATTAATTAGACATCACCTTTGAAAATTATGAGTCTTTCATTGCTGGTGACAGGAATAGCGAGTTTGTGAACAGCCATGTTTTCCGATTTTCGTGACAACCACACTGAGAACAGTTAGATGAGACTGAGAGGTTTTCGACTTTTCACAGATTCTTGAAGATATTGTTTAATTTCAAATATTGAAGTATCTCAGACTATAGTCTCCATGGAAGGAGAGGTGACATTGACCGCTGTTTGGTTGGTGGATCAAGTGGATATATGAAGGATAGAGTACACGTAAAATATTCAAACTCAAGCACAGCTAATCAAACGTCTGCGAGGCACGTTGAAGCTAACTTCATATAGTGAAATATTAATTGTATTTTTGTTCCATTCTCTCGTTTTCCCACAATGTCCAATACTCACGTCGGTCCTTGTGTTCGCGCCGACAGAGCTGAAGTTGCGAAATTCCAGCTAAAGAGAGCTAAAGACATAATTTGTAGTTCCTTAGGCACGTGAAAGGAGGTCACAGATCATTCAAGGTCATATAAAATTTTGAGGAAAGTTATTGTCTCATACTGATCAATACGTAATAAAAACCAATTGTTGTATATTTAAATAAAAACAATAGCATTGGTCCGAATTTTTTCCAAACTTTTGGAAAGAGTGTCTAATAGGATGACGGATTTAGTATTTTGATATCGGTAATAATATGATAAAAGCCGTAAAAATCGCACATCGTGTTTTCCGGCGGCAAGGTATAACATTGAATACTGGCACGAAAGAGACTAGGTTTATCAGAATTTCTGTGAGAAGCAGACAGTGTCTATATTTAGTAACATAACTTCAGTCACTTAATATCGATTGTTATTTACAGGCTGTAAGTTTCGAACATGCTGATAGTGAAATGATGCTGAACTTCCTAGAATGCATTTGAAATTTAAGAAGAGAATAATGAATTGACTCTGTCAAGTTACAATGACCGAAACCACGAGATAATTACACCTAACATGAGAGAGAGCGCTTTAATTTTATGAAATGTCATTTTTATAAAATGTAATATATTTTGAGTTTGTATAATATTCTACCGATGCTGAACGCATTTTGCTTTTGTAACTGAAAAAAAAATGTCCATGCTGTAAGGAAGGGAATGTTACCTACGTATTTTATTACTAATAAATATTTAATGGTCGCTCTGGCCTTTTCAGGCCTTTAGCACATCTTCAAGTTCTGTGACGGTAACCTCATCAAAGAAGTATAACGCTATTAAATAACCTTTGGAAGAAGTGTCGGCGACCATTAAATGCCAGTCACTAAGGCAACCGCTGCTGAATGTAGATTGGCTGACAGCAAACTACACTGACGCACGACCCAACAACGATAAGTCACCGCGATGGTATTTTCGAAGGTAAATCTGCTGGAGACTGGGCCCATTTTGAGTCTAAGTAGGATTCAACATTGTCTTAGGGGGGCTAGTTTGTAGTTATTCGTTACGAAAGGCACCCCTATGATAAACATTGATTCACACAAAGAGTGGGAGCGGAGCTCAGTTTTCTCCATGTATTTTGAAAATTCTTTGATTTACATCTGAGGACCAGATGATGTTGTGGGATTTTTTTTCAGTAATGCTGTCAAATGGTACTTCAAACGCTTCTAACTCATACGAGCATGGTTACATCTGATGAACAGCCCAGCCATCAAACCCATTTAAGTACCATCGTCGTCAGATGTTGTCTACATATCTACTTTTATAACTTTTCATCAATCATTAGTATTGGCATTACATGAGAGTCTGGATGACGTAAGCATTTAGGAACATGTTTTTCAGATTGCGCAGACTTTTTATTGGCTGATAGCTTGCCGATATTTACATCATTTCGTTACATGAGAGTCAAGTACTTCCTTTAATATTGTCATGATGTATTGTGAGTGAAGCATCCACTTAAACTCATAAATTTTTGTCTCCAGACTTTAAGTTCAAAAGTAACGCGTGTAGAGAAATGTGCCCTTGCGTTGTTTGGAATCGATGGAACTTATTTTTTATGCAGAACGTGACACGTTGTAAAGAAAATTCACCGATGAAAGAAAAAATGAGAAAGTAATCGTTTAATAATGAGAACTATATTTCGCCTCACGAGGTGAAACCAAAATTATTTTCGAAAAAAAAAATTACTTCCAAAAACTAGTCGCAAAATCACAAAGACCGGTACGCTTGTGATGTTGTAATCTTTTGGAAAGGCTTGGTATTGATTACTTTAATACGCCTATACTTTAGTTTTCTCTAGGCTTAATATCATTATACATTTGAATGACGGGCTATTGTGCACGGAGCTTAGCTTTGGCGGCTCTTTACTTGAGTTATCCTTGCACGTATCTGCTTTAAATCACGAATCGTTAGTTGCCCAGGTAAAGGTTTATGGCACAATTTACTGTAAAATCACTATAAAGATTCAAGACACCCTAGATCGTTGCAACAGACTACATTTTGACCCGCCGGCGGGAAAAGCTTCGGAATGGCGGGAAATAATGTCATGATTCCCTTCTTTTTCAACTTACTGGTAAACATGTATTCTACTTATAAGATGATTTATTGTCGAAGTCAGCTGTCTTGTGTTTCTTTCAACTTCGAGGCCAGAACTGCCTTGATTGTATGTATTCATGAGGTTCACACATTAAAAGTATACAGTCACCTGTAATCTAAATATGCCCATATATGGTTAAAGGGGCGTTCCTTGGTATTCAAAATGCCCATGTGAGGGCGCTGTTTTAAAAAGGCGGCCACCCGCTTAAAATCTGTGATTGGTTAGATTTTCTCTTTCCATAGTAACTGTGACAAAATTGGAACAGGTGACAGTGTACCTTTCACCTTTAGAAATTTATGATAGCTTTTTTTCAATGAAAGTTTTACGTGTTTGCTCTTCTTCTTGATTGTTGCATATTTGGTTTGATAAGAAGATGCTCCTCGTGGTCGATGTCCAGTGTCTACATTTGGACTGTTTACAGAATAATCGGACTCTCAAATTATACAAATTTCAAAGTTCACGCTTAGAAAAGAAACCAAAACCTAATCTTTTAGGGAAAGCAGTTTCTCATACAAGCCTATTGCATGCCACTGGGCTCGGTGTGATTTGAAAGGACAAATTAATGGCATCCGTCTCCCATGCAAGTCAAAAGATAATCCTGATTTCAAAATCTACACTTAACGGACGGCATAAACCGCAGAAGGAGGCGAAGTAAGGGACTGGAAAGAAATTACACGGGAGGGCCGGTCATTTTTGGGTCGCCATTTTTCGCGCAGGCGATTTTGACGCGAAATTTCACGCATGCCTTCGGGGGGGGGGGGAATCACCATTTTTGCGTGACTATTTGAAGCCAAGATGTGGCTGTGGCTGATATAGTGTTTAGTCCAAAAATATCAAATCATAATACATGGGAGTCTAACTGAAAACAAAAAGAGCTATATTTGTACTTTTATACATGTTTGATAACTTATGTAAAATAACTTTGCTTGAAGTGGGAAATAAGAAAATGCATAAGTGTATACAATCAATTTGGTGTTGGGTTTCATCGAAGATGTTGATTCATTAGTAGGCCCTACAAGGCAGTCTATGAGAAAACTATGAACATTGTTTTTCCAATACAAAAGTAACAATATCTATTTTATATAAATTTTATTCACCAGAATAGATTGGTTACAAGTGCTTACGTGTACAAGAAATTTTATTCTGGAATTTCACTGAAAATGTTGATTTACTATACATGACCGTCTATGAGAAAACAATAAATACTTTTTTACAATACGACATTGGCTAAATCTGTACTTTTATAAGTGTTTGACAATTGATGTAAATGTACTTGATTAGAATAGGGTGTTTTAAAGTGCAGATGTGAACAACAAATATGATATTGAATATTCAACCAAAATATAAATTCACTTCTCGTGTTAGTCTAGGGGTAAACTATTACACATTTCCCCCTACAAAACTTGCTATATCTGTGCATTTCTATGTAAATGTCGTTAAATATAGACTCTTAGGCTGCAATAAGTTGCTTGACAACAATAATAGTAGTGCTGTATGTGCAATTACAGGTCAAACTATAAATGAAGGTAAACATTAGAGCTGTTGTCCTTTACAATTTTGGATAGTCAATTCAAGTATAACTTCAAGTAGTTGACATAATCATTTTTTGTGAAATGTGATTTTGTTTTCATTGAATTACACTCAGTTTTCGGACGACCTCAGCTTTTCGGACATTTAATGACATGCTGTTCGTTGTACTCACTTCGCTCCGTACTGATAGCGTTTTACAAGTCATATGACCGCATATTAAGTCAGGTGATGCTGCTCTACCGTTTTGGATAGTTTTTTAGGAAGAAACTATTTCGGGCGCTACAAACTTGGCGAAGGTAGCCAGGCCGTACGATAAAAGGTGCTGCGAACAACCACAGACAAATAGAGAGACAGACTTGCAACGGGTATTGTTCAAGGCGTGAAGCAGTTACTTAACCTATCCATGTTCGCCTCGCCTCAGGTTGCTCTCGCCTCTCTTTTCCGAAGAGTGCCGACCATGCATCCTTCGGTAATTTTCGGATTTTTGCCAATTGTTAAACGAAGTATGTTCGGCAAAGTTTGTGTTGTTGTTGTCGTGTGGTGCTGAGCGGAATTGGCGTGCTGGCGAAAACGGGAAAGTTTTGAGCTTCAGGAAAGTGAGTTTTACCATTCTCAAAATTCCTCTAATATTTTTATGAATATATAATGAGTGTGTTTGAACCAAATTTGAAAGTCTTTTATCGATACTGTCTGGTTTTACTCAATGAATTACGGTCAGTCATACCGTCTTTTACTCGTTCGTCAAGGAAGGACATTTTTATGAAACTGCTGGCGTGTTATGTTTTTTTGGCGTGAAGCAGTGTTTCTGTCCTGAGAGTTCACAAAGTAACTATGGTTGCTACACGACTGGCAGCACGATGCCATCTCGTCGTATTTTTCGCATAATCTCGTGCAATTATCAACCACAAGCAAAGTCTCAGAAAAGTTTAACACCTTTGAAGCTCATTTTAATATGAAAAGGCCCATAGTCTACCGAGGCGACCATGGAACAAAGGACATGCTGCGTTGCAAGTCTGTTTCTCTATTCAAAGCCTCATTACGCAGCGATATCATTACGCATCTCATAAATATTTATAATGCATGAGTATAAATAGGGCAACATAATTGGTACACTTAGTTTGTCACTCGATAACGGAGGAGCCACAGTAACACGACAGAATGGATCGTCCTAACACTGTAGCAGATGCAACCAGGTCTTTTGCTTCGGCTGTGTCCCGTCCTTCAATTTCTGGTAATGCTGCTACTCAGGTATCGACTCAAGACAATCCTGGTGCTGCGAGGACTCCGGCTCAAAACCCTTCTACCAGCGCACAAGTTCCTACACCTGTAGTAGTTACTGAAACAACCTCTAAAGAGTCTGAATCTCAGGTGAGACTCAATATCATGTGTTTCTTTCATTCTATTCAAGTTTTACATTGCCTGATTGTCGAGTTACCCCTTTTTATCGTGCATATGCGGTCGGTCAAGTTTCAATGTTTCTGGGGTTGCGTTGAGACACGGTTATTTGTTATCTTCGTTGAGAACACGAGTTTTCAGTTTTTGAACTGTTTGGTTTTTTAATTCGATCGTAGTCGTTCTGTGTACGTTGTTTATTTATTTTTTTTTCTCTTTGTTCCATTGGTGTGTGCGATAAGTTTGAAAATTTTTCGATTTTGAAATTCTCCTTAGCTCCTGTTTTATTTTTTTTCTTGTTAGTAATTATTTTGTAGCATACCTTTGTATTCTGTCTTGTTGTATTCTTTTTTTTCCTTTTTCCTTTTCATTCAGTTTTTCTCTTTTGTTTTTTGTATACATGTGGTTGTTATATAGCAGCTTGTTACATGTGCTTTTAGGTGTTGTAAATTAGCGTTTTATACCTTTTGTTAGTAGTTTTTTCCCTTTCCTTAGTTATGTCTTTGTTCACCTGTGCGAAGTTACGGTTTTTGCTCAGCGTTACAGGGACACCATCTTTATTTCCCTCCATTTTTACTTTTTTTTTTTTTTTTACTTTAATTTTGCTTACGTTGAGGGACGCAACTAGCGGTCTTGCTTTGTAAAATTTGCATACGTTGAGGTATGCAACAGGTGATCTTGCTCTGTGAAAATTTGCATACGCCGAGGTATGCAACAAGTGGTCTGTTTTGTGAAAATTTGCATACGCTGAGGTATGCAACAAGTGGTCTTGCTTTGTGAAAATTTGCATGCGCTGAGGTATGCAACATGTGGTCTTGCTGTGTAAAATTTGCATACGCTGAGGTATGCAACAAGTGGTCTTGCTTGTGAAAATTTGCATGCGCTGAGGTATGCAACAAGTGGTCTTGCTTCGTGAAAATTTGCATACGTTGAGGTATGCAACAAGTGGTCCTGCTTTGTAAAATTTTGCATACGTCGAGGTATGCAACAAGTAGTCTCGCTTTGTAAAATTTTGCATACGTTGAGGTATGCAACAAGTGGTCTTGCTTTGTAAAATTTGCATACGCTGAGGTATGCAACAAGTGGTCTTGTTTTGTGAAAATGGTGCTAAGAAGGGTAATTGCATAACTTTAAAATGAAAGGAAGTGTTATGCTTGCTCACGTGTTGAAATAATTTAAGCACTATTTTTCAGATGCCAGTGGCGTGTGCTTTGAAACAATTGGAAGAAAAAGTGGAAAAGCTACAGAAAGCGGCAGACTCTGCGAATGTCGATGAAGCTCTGCAAAAAGTTATGGATGTGGCACATTCTGGCGCATCGAGATACGCTATCATAAATGCCCTGAGAGTGTTGGTAGATAGGGCTACCTTGGTGAATCACTCGAAACTTCAACGTTTCAGAGCTGTGCTAGCACAATTTGAGAGTAATGATTTTGGGAGTGACGCGGGAAAGTTAGTCCTCCTTCTACTTGGCAACAAAGAGGAAGAAGAAATCGCGTCAAAAGTGGGCAAATTTCTAAAGAACACGCGCAGTTATCCTCGTCCTTATCAATTTCAACGCCCTCAAGGCAGAGGAAGAGACATTAAGTGTTACGTTTGTGGAAACAAAGGTCATATAGCCAGAAATTGTCCAGATAAGAAGTAGTCTGAATTATGATGGAATGACTGACTTGTACAGAATTGTGAATTGGCCAGTTCAGATGTATTTTGATTCTCACTTAGAGTGTCATTGTTATGAGTGTGTAAAAGATAATTTGCCTGTGTAAAAAAAAAAAAAAAAAAAAAAAAAAAAAAAAAAAAAAAAAAAAAGCTTTGTCTCATAACGTTTGATGTTTGCATAATAAAACAAGGGTTTAACATGATGAATGTGTTTGTTTTGTCTTGGGTATTCTTGCCTATAATGTGCTCACCGTTAAAGCAGTCCATTTTTCATAGTTCAATAAACTCCCGGATAGGGGGGCCACTCTCTGTGCCCTCTGCATTTTGCAGGCCGGCCTTTCGCATGGTCCTGTCCGGGGGTGTCCCCTTATGTTATCTAGAATGCACTGTTGGTTTATATTATAGCCCTAGTTTTCTGTTTGTTCCTCATTAGTTTGTTCAAGTTTGGGAGTTAAAGAATCCTGTCAATATCAAGCTACTTCCAAAAACTTCGTATGATTGGACAACGCTTGGGGGCACCCCCGGACAGGCTCCTGATGGTAACATGTTCGAAGTGTTATCTTTGGTCTCCAATGGTTTGAGAAAAGTATCTCTTAGTGAAATGTTATTCAGAAACCCAGATCAGTTTATTGCTGGCGAGCTGCACAAATACCCAGATGCATGGAATGAGCTTACGATGGATCTGGTAAATAAACATGAAATCATGTCTTGGATTTCGAATGGTGTGAAAGTGTCTCCATATCTACGCCATTTCTCAGGAGGTTTTAAAGGACAACAGTTTTTCCATGATCTGCCTCCTCCTAGACAGTTTAACAATCCCCCTAGCAACAAGGATTTTGCTCCATTTATAGCAAAGACGATAGCTGACCGATTAAAAACAGGTGCTGTTTCGGTTTGGGGTATTGTCGGTCGTGATCCTCCTCCTCATGTTGTGATGCCAATTGTTGTTGAGCCCAAGAAGCCAAGGATGTGTATAGACATGAGGTACTTAAATCTATGGATTCAAGATATTCCGTTCAAGCTCGACAAGTTGGTTGATGTTAGTCGTTACCTGCACAAAGATGACTATCAAGTCAAGTGTGATGATAAAAGTGGTTATGACCACATTCTTGTATATGAACCGGATAGAACATACTTTGGTTTTCAATGGGGGGGGAGTTTGGTTTGTGTGTAATACTTTGCCGTTTGGGTGGAAGCTTTCAGCTTATGTTTATCATACTGTTGGTTACGCCGTCACTAGTTATGCTAGAAAGCTTGGGGTTCCATGTATCCAATATATTGACGATCGCCATGCGGGACCTTTACTGGTATGTCACGCCCGGTTAGAAAGGAAATTGTCTCCTTTTGAACGCGCAGAAGCTTCGGCTTTTATATTAGCCTCTATTTGTGTACTGGCGGGTTATTTCTTAGCGTTACAGAAAAGTATCCTAACACCCGTTAAGTCTTTAATTATGTTAGGTATGCAGGTTGACTCGTCTTTAGAGGCGTTTATTGTTCCACAGATTAAGATTGATAGATTTTGGAATTAACGAATGATATTCTTAGTAAACGGGCAGTCCCTCTCCCTCTGATTCAAAAAGTTATGGGGAAGTGTATGTCTTTCGCGCTTGCAATTCCATCTGCAAGATTATACATTCGTCAAATGGCTCTATCGGTGTCAAAAGCTCAGGGAAAAGCAACATTTCTTGTTCCAATAAGGCAAGAGTTAGCAGAAGAGCTAAGGGAATGGCAAAACATAATTGTTAATGCAGGTCCGTTCAAATGGCTTAAAGAAAGACACTATGCTCTTAAATTGTTTACAGATGCTAGCGCTTATAAATGGGGGGCTGTTTTACATCCCGATTCCACCGTTAACGAGAGTATGTCAGTTGAAATAAGCGATTTCTGGGAGGATTCATTCCGGAATGAGTCTATAAACGTAAAAGAAGCAGAAGCTCTACACCGCACTTTGTTAGCTCTTGGAGATAAAATAGATAATCTACGATTAGATGTGGCTGTAGATTCACTTGTATTAGTACAAGCGTGGAATAATGGTTTTCCTGGTTCAAAGTCATTAAAACTCAATCAGATCCTCAAGAACATATTTCACGTAGCTGTAGAACGAAATGTATGGTTGAATTTATCCCATGTTAGATCAGCAGCCAATCTTGCTGACTATGTATCGAGAAATGTAAACGAAAATGACACCACTCTTACTAGTACGGCTTGGCAGAGAATAAATGATCAGTTTGGTCCATATGATGTAGATGCGATGGCCATATGTTCCAACGCAAAATTGTCTCGTTTCGTAGCTCCTTATCCCCAACCTAATTGTGAAGGGGTCAATTTCTTTGCACATACGTTTCAAGAAGCCGATAGGTTGTTCATATTTCCCCTGTATGCTTGCAATTGCCAGTGGTGAGACATGTAATTTCGGAAGGTTTATCAGCCACTGTTCTATTAGAAGTCCACAATTTTACGCCTTTATGGTGGCCATTAGTTAAGAAACATGGATCAGTCTGTGTGCAAGTTGCGTCTAAAGGAGAGGATAATTTCATTCTTGTCCCATCAAAAAATGGCTATGTTCACGCGAAAACTAAAGGAAAGTTATTTGCAGCAACTTTTGGCAGTTAGGCAATTACTATTAAAAGCTCCATCTATTGAATAATACAGCTGTTTCAAGATTAAAGTTGTGTACTTCTACATTTTATATTTCATTAGGAATGTTGGTTATGTGGTACTCAGTTACTCTGCAATTCTCTTGGTCAAGAGGACAAAAAACAGTGCCATATTTGCTCAGCCAAAGTAGTCAGCTCAGTTCCTTATCCGTCCGTCAGAGGGCGCACTCAGGTTGATCTTGATATCATCGATGCTCGAATGAATGAACTACTGGGTTCAAAATCAGCTTATGAAATCCAGAAAGACAAATTGGTACAAAATCTGGAATCTTTCTTAAGTGGACTCCCTCAGCCAAAAGACCTTACTCAAGCGATGCCAGTAGATATTGTCAGATTTCTTATCCATAAAGACAAACATGCTCGAACTCAGGTTCATATAAATACATGTCCGTTCCTGGGTAGTGTTACCAGAAAGTTTGATCAGTGTGAATGTCCTAAACGTCTACGTTTAGGCACCTTAAAAAATATAGCTGCTAAATTAAAGTCCTTTTATGGGGTGATGCTAAATCTGGGTTTATGTAAGACAAACCCAATCGCTTCTACCTTGGTTGACAGATATATTAAGAAATCCGGTGAAGAGCAGGCCAAAGCACATATAACTCCTAAACAGGCCAAGCCGATTTTTACTAATAAGATAAGGATCCTTCTAGATTACATTTTAAGTAAACTAGTGTCTAGCACTTCACGTGTTGAAGCATACGTCTATGCTAGAGATATTACCATATTTAAGGTATTAATGATGTCCGGAGATAGGGCAGGAGATCTTGGCCAGATCAAAACTCAGGAAATCGTAAGGTTGCCAGATAATTCTGGTTTCATATTTAATCATACTTTTGGTAAAACTTTAAGAGGTGAACAGAGTAATTATTCGCAATAAAGCGTTGTAATGACAAGACGTTATGCGCCGTGAGTACGATAGAGGAATACATTAAGTTAGCGAGAAGTTTTGATATAGATTTACGGTTTGGTTATCTTTTTCGTCCAACAACCCCATGTGGTCAAGTTGTGCACAAACCCATATCCTCTCAAGCTATTTACCAACGTCTGAAAACATATTTGCAAGTGTTAAATATTGACCAAGGTGAAACTCCTCACAGCTTTAGGAGTGCATGTGCAATAATTTTAGCATTGGCAGGTTCACAGATCTCAGATCTCATGGACCATGTTGGTTGGAGATCAGAAAAGACTGCAAACCACTATATGCAGCTCCATAAGGTTGGGAAAGCAGAGGCTCCTGCTTCTAGGTTAATAGATGCTATTGATACTCGTGATGATATTACTCTTAAATATGAAAATTTGGAGAATATTGTAACTTCTTGTAGACCAGCCTTTTATCAGTAGCTGGTTTTTCTGTGAAAACTGTTACATTTGGATTTGTAATTTGACTGTACAATGTACGTGTAGTATAGGGTGAATATTTGCCACTTGTTTGTTCATCTGATATTTTGTGTCTGGAGACTGCTATGAATTTCTATTAGTTTCATTAAATATCAATGTGATTATTTTAGAGATGACGAACCTGTTTCATTTTTCAGTTTGAATGTGTATGGTTATCACTTTTATTCTTTGGATGTAATGATGTTCTCATATGTTAATTGCTGGGAATGTTTCTATTGTTATGAGGAATGGGGGAATTATTTTGAATAAAGGTTTTGATTTATTTAGGTATGGGTTGTGTGTTTTATGGTTTAGGTAGAATTTTTACGCTTTAGGCAGTATGTGGACGGTAAAAAGATACCCTTACCCATTCCTTATAACAATAGGCTATATCATTGAGCTAAGTAATAAGGCTTTAAATATTATATTATTCAAAGCCTCATTACGCAGCGATATCATTACGCATCTCATAAATATTTATAATGCATGAGTATAAATAGGGCAACATAATTGGTACACTTAGTTTGTCACTCGATAACGGAGGAGACTCAGAGACAACGGTAGAAGCGCGTACATTTGGGGGTAGGCGTGGGGTTGTGGAGGTACTTTATTTAGCCTGACCCTCCCTCCCTCCCTAAAGCTTGTTAACGCCATTTGGCGCATGGTTTAGCCTATTAAAAAGATACCCTTACCCATTCCTTATAACAATAGGCTATATCATTGAGCTAAGTAATAAGGCTTTAAATATTATATTATTTGTCTGTGGAACAACACACAGAGACAGCCCATGTGTCCGGTAGGTAAGTGCCACACGCGTCGAAATATTGTTGAGTCGTCCATTGATTAAACTTAACTAATTATCACGAAATATTTATATACAGTTTTCTAAACACATCGAAATTTAAAATCGGGGTGTCGAAATTTCAAATTATCAATATTTAGCCCCTAATCTCATTCCAAATACGACGTCCGATTACTGCGATAGCAGCGATTACTAAGTACTTAACATGGGGTCAAAATTTGGGAACTTTGACCCCCTTAATACCACTTCCGTCGTGTTAACAGCTTGAGGATATACACAGTAAAGTTTCAAAAGGGTATGGTGATACGATTTCGTAGTGCTCGTCATTTATGAAACGGCTTTTGGCGAAGTTCACTACCCTGTCCGAAAACACTGAGTGTCACACTGAGTGTACTTGTAACTTTGCATAAAGGTGATTATTTGTAAATGTTAAATAATATTCAGTGAAAGTTCAAAGGTCAAATGAAAAGAAATATATGTCAGTTAAGATATTATTGATATGGACTGTGACATGCAGGGGGAGGGTAATGTTTTTGCGCATGGAAATTGGGGAGGGTCACTTGTTTTCTTGCAAACACTTTCGAAAGGTCACTATTTTTCGCGCAGCGCCATTTTGAAAAACGCCGAACCCCCCCCCTGTAATTTCTGTCCAGTCCCTAAACAAGAAAAAAATGGACTGTGGTAATTCCATTAGACATCAACTTTCCTTGAATTTGCAAATGTTTATTATGCACACATGGTGTGTACGTTGGGGAACACAGCTCATCCTTGCGTGGACTAAGTGCATAAACAGAACGATAAAGAAATGTCCCAGTCCGTACTGTTTTGCCTCTAGGTTACGGCTGACCTTAGAGACGAGCGATTGGAAAGTTCAATGGTTTCATAGAACTGGGGAATACGGAAAAGAATTTGCGACCGCTAGAGATAAATAATGCTCTAGAATGTTAACGTGTATTATTGAGGAGTACACGTCAGCGAAGGCCGATAAATAACGAATGGTTCGCTGATATTGCTGTTACACATTAAAGGACAGCCTAAAGACTTAACATGATATATAGTATTAAATGCTGTCACTCATGTTAATGCTTTTTACCCCACGTCAGTTCTACTTTGTGTGCACACGAATTGAATTATTTGTTTCATTCGCTGTCGGGACATAATCTTTGACTTGGCGGCTATCTCTTCTCGCGAGGGGCTTTAACACGGGTGTTTACACGGGTCGAATTGATTCATTTTGTTCCGTCAACTTAAACGGCCTGCCTGGGGGACACGTTCCATCAACCGGGCTGCGATATCAGCCAATTTAAATACAACACTTGAGAAGGTTGTGCATCATGTCGCCAAAATTTGTCAGAGGTCACATGATACCCATATTTAAAGGGACCATAGCTGTAACTTTTGATTATATTTTTGTTACCTTGGTTTTAAAAATCGATTACATTTCTTTCTTCTAACTTGCTAATGTTAAAATACATACTATTAACCTCACAAACACAGTTCATTTGTACAACTTCGAATGTTCAGATTTTATTGCCGACAAGTGAATTCTAGTCTGGACTGATACCTTAGATGGATTTTTAAATGCTTCTTCAAATTTTGATTCAACTGATGTCGAAACAAAGTCATACAAGCAACAATGTATCTGTTTCGATATCTAATAAGTTCTGTGTGAGGGAAATTCAAAACCAATATAATGACGTGTGGGATGGCTTCGTTCATTTCTGTAAGAAATATTGGACGGACGGAACCTGGCAAATTCTGTTTCCCGTGTCTATAATCCTTACACTCGGGAGAATGTCACTGAAGAGCTACGCACATACAGTGAGTGGTACGACATACACACAACGACGAGGGGACTAACGTCTTTATACAACTAGCTGGCTAACTTGTTGAAAATTTCATCTGGTCCCTTCTTTAAATAAATGAAACACTGGCCCTTGAAATCGGAGCCGTCTCAACTGTATATACGCTCCTCTTTACATTCTCGTCAGGCACTTATGCAAATATACATCATGACCTCCGACCGATATTTACACAGTGCTATTATTAAACCGAATGGAATGGGTCTGATATCAGTTTGAAAATTGATTTCCAGTGAGTAATGCGTGCTCGCTAGCGAGACACATGCTAATCTGCTGCAAACTGACAAGTAGCACATTATTCCGCGTTAAAAGCGCGATCTCGATGCGTGCTTATGGTGGCCGAAGGACAAATATATCTAAGGTGTCGTTACTGCTGTATCAAAAGCGGTTTATCCTCCAGCGCGGACGTGTCGTATTGAAAAGTCTAAAACATTTAGCTCCAGGAATACGGAAATTTCTCTTGTGATCTGCGGAGCGTATTTGTACAAAAGTTCTCCTTTATACGCGAAATAATGACTGAGAATGAGGCTGCACGGTCGTGAAGAAATAGAGGTCATAAATTACGTTTTTGTTCGTTGCTTGAATTATATTAGAAGATGGGTGTTATTTGCCTTGATGGATGTCAGATGTCTCAACTATGTCAGCTACTGTTCAAGAACAAAGGGCAGATGTTGCAATTATCTATTTTTATGTTACGGGTGTCAAAGTTTGACAGCTGAATTGGTCTCTTCGCGTTAGTTTATTTCTTTGAACGAATGAAATGCGAAGTCCTTTAACAATGAACTCTGGAACATCGAAAGAGCTGGACAATAGTTCTCTGATGAATGTCATGCCAATTTCTTGCCATTGTCGACATACCTTGTGCAGAGTGCTGGTTTAACAAATAGGGATATATTTTCCTGGCCAAACTAAATGGAAAAGGTCGCTTTGAATCCTTGCGACGAATCAAAAACTTTCCTATCTTTTGATGGTTCAAATGACGTATGTTATCATCGGTAGACGACAAACGCGTATACACGTAGGCAAACGTTCAAGGCTTTGTGTTCAGCCCCTGATTAAATGCGGTGCACACGGTGGTTTAACAGAAATGCAAAACGCAGTCGCCGCACCGCAAAACGCGAATAAATGTCATACGCTATCAGATGTGACCTTCTATGCATCATCGACAGATACAGAAGAACATTCAAATAAACAGACCAGTAATTGTTCATTCGTGTCAACGACAAATCCGAGATCGAGTATAAAGTGGTTTGTTGTGATGATGATGATGATGATGATGATGATGATGATGATGATGATGATGATGACGATGATGGTGGTGGTAATGATGATGACAATGATGATGATGATGATGACGACGATGATGATGATGGTGGTGATGATGATGGTGATGATGATGATGGTGATGAAGATGATGATGATGATAATGATGATGATGATGATGATGATGATGATGATGATGATGATGATGATGATGATGATGATGATGATGATGATGATGATGATGATGGTGATGATGATGATGATGATGATGATGATGATGATGACGATGATGATGATGATGATGATGATGATGACGATGATGATGATGATGATGATGATGATGATGATGATGATGATGATGATGATGATGATGATGATGATGATGATGATGATGATGATGATGATGATGATGATGATGGCTGTTGTAGTGATGATACCGGCCAGTATTTTAATGGTTAGTTTGAATGTTTGGAGAAGGATATTCAGGCGTAAGTTTTTTCAAACGTCGTTGATGTGAATTGGACGCATCAACATAAAATGTCATTCATCTTCCACATACCAACTGAGCTTTAAAAGGCCAGTAGCTGTATCGTTTGTGCTTTTTACTACAATTTTTTGTTTTGCATGTCAGTAACAGTTTCTTGTTCTACACCCCGAAGATTGTTAAAACACCAACTATTTCGCTTGTCTACACATTGTCTAAAATACAGCGTTAATTATTGACATTTGAATTCTAGTCCGGACCAGAATTCACTTTTCAACAATCAATGCCGTCTTTACATGTATACAGGCATAGTTGGCAAGCTCAACATTATGTATCACAATATGCTTTGGGAGTAGAACAAAAAACTGTTGTTGAGATTTAAAACAAAATAGTGAAATTGATCATCAGCAGAGCAAAAGCTGGCCCTTTAATATGTACACCATGCACTTCTTGGAATGGAAAGTTAAAACACCGTCGAACGTTTAAAGAAATTAGATCATAAACACAGGAGAGAGTAGCAGTATATCGTCACACATCGATCATGTATGCGCCATAGCTTTTGGATACGAGTTTCGAAAAGGTCAATCGTCTTCGTTTCTCTTATGCCAGCCAAACAAATTTCTTGTTTTTCAAGATGAAGCGTGTGCACTAATAAGACCGACTAACCGCAGGTGGGCGAGGTATGTAACAGCTGGGATAAATATACAAACGGTTTACCGCCACGAGCGTGTTAAAGCGAGGAGACAAAATGAGACTCGAAAGAGAAAAGGTCGTTGGTATACGGTGAGAATTCTGTGTATTTAATGTAATCGTTGACACGTTCTGCTCGAACTATGCACGTCACATTCAAATTGCTTCAAGGCACACTGTCTATTAAGAAGAGTCATAAGCTCGTCGGTGCACAGGTGTTTATATACTTCCAAAGGTGGAGAATGTGTGAGGAGATTGACTGACGATACTCCTGAATGCTGAATATGACAAGCGGAGCCATCTTGTCACACTCTCGCATCTAGAACACGCAGTCTCCCCCGGACCGATTGTAGCTCGGTCAAAGACCTATATGCTGTATAGTGTTGTTATTCAAACGTCTTCGTTCTCAGGCAGGTGGCGATCGGACAGAGGAATTGTATATCCAACACGTATATTTGATTATTCAATGTTCTAATCTGACTTTTATAATATCAATAGTTTAGTCATAGGCGTTCTCAGCCTTGCTTACCAATATTCCGACGCACTCTCATCTCCCATCAAAACTGGAAATTTTCACTCAGCGTTCAGGGGCATTTTCTCTCAACATTGATGTTTTCGCTCATTTCAGATCTTAATGAAGATCCTCTGCGTAGGATCGAAATGTCAATAGTTTTTACCTAATAGAATTGTATGGAGCCGATACTCGTTCCGTTTATCGATAACGTCGGTGATATATAACATTGCTCATTCAGACTACACACGAATTTTCAGTAAAACATGGCCAAGGTGCGGGATGACAAAATGATTTTCTCACAATGGCATATCAATGTTGAGACAATGAGCATTATCAAAACTGCCAAGCGATTCATTTGCATATTTTGCTGATAAAATTTTCAAAAATTGTCACTGTCCGTGTCAAATCGATGGCAGTATACATTATATAAGGGAAAGTGAGGGCAACTTCACACATCGTTTTCTACCTTTGTTAATGATGCGATATATTGAATTGATCAATGTGGTTTTATGACATGGTGAGATATGTCGAGACACCGGTGAATCGATAGAGTCATGTAATCTGGGTCTCCGGGAAAACCGGTTATATGACGTGTTAGAGTGATTCGTCTTAACGGTGTTTCAGAACCAAAGTGTGGTTCCTTCATTAGTCGCTCGAATTGCTTTGTTTCTCCATATGTTTGTTTGATGGTAGCGATTGTTCATAAGAGAGAGATATGCTAGTTTGGTTACGTTGTGGTCTGAAATTTGAGTGGTTTGTTGGTCAGACTGTTAGTGTTCATTTGTATCGTTGTGTTATACACTTAATTTAGAACGCGCCTCGAGGACAGCTGGTCGGACTCTCCAATTTCTTCAATTCTTTTCTGATCTACCACGTGTGGGGACTCATTTTAAAGCTCTTGGAGAAAGAAAAACTTTTATCGTCTTTGTTTTTTCGAAAATCCAAAATTTTATTTTTCCGCCATAGAGTCAACACAGGAATGGCGGCCATTTTGAATTCCAAATATCGCAAAAAGTTGGGTAATTTGTTTCGCTAGTTCCAAACTTTGCACGGTGACCCCGATTTTTATTGTTGATTTAGGAAGAGAATGGCTGAAAGCTTGTACAAAAGTTTAATTCTTTCACTTTTGAGGCGCATTCTGCCCTAAGTCTGAAATCTATCGAGTTTCACCGTACCGTAAGTTTCAGTATTAGTGAACGCGGAGTACAAAACATTGACGCGGAGTCAAATAACTTTCGGTGTTGCTTGACGCTAGGTGACCTTAAACTTCACAAGTTTTATATAAACACTCGCAACACAAGACAAGATTCGCTTTTTTTCAAAATATACAATCTTACTATCACTAACTCGTTCAGTGACCGGTGGCCAGTCTAAAAGCTTTAACTTTACGTGAAATTATCCCGTTTAACTACAATTTCTTCATGCTGCCGGTTCTGCGCACGTTGAATTTTCGTCACCAACGCTTAGTGACGCCCTAAACCCATTCCTGTAGTCTGCATGCGATCGCACGACGCGGTGTAAGACTCAACATTCTGAAAACGCTACTTTCAACTTTTCCTGTAATATTCGACCGAAAAAGGTAAATGATGCGTATATATACGTACATATATACACTTTGGGATTATCCTCGACGATAAGCGTCTCCAACAAAATCTAGAAAACCTGCGCTGTATGATGCAGTTGGACATAAATCCCGGATCAAATAATCTACTACACTGCATAATGAGGATGCATTATTTTTCAAGAATTTGTGAATAACCTTTTGGCTTCATGATTTAAGTTTAAAGTGAATATAGATGGTTTATCTTAATTGTTTTTTTCAGAAAAATAATATGCTCGCGTTATATATATTTTCGTTGAATATACAACAAATCTAACGTGTACGTATCTCCTTCAAAAGTTGTCTCTTCGCTGTTTCTATCCCCATTGTCTGATAACGCAGCCTTGGTGAATTGCGATGCAGTGACGTCAACGAGTTGAAGGCCTGGAACATCTCTTGATGTGCTCGTTTTGGCTGAAAACCTTCCCCGAGTTATTGAATGCCTTTTGCCTTTAAGTTGTTGCGGTGTCCAAATAATCTCCCCAATTATCCAAACCCGGATGCAATTTTCTAGCCGAAGCCGAGAGATTTATTTTTATCTTAGTCCATAACAAGTATTGGCGGGCTCTCTAGATTCGTTTGGCCGATACAACAGCGATAATAATTGTCGACATGAGGAGTTCATGATTTTCTCAATTCAATGCGGACAAGAATTAGTAAGGAAAAAGTATTTTATTTTCCATTGAAATTTTTCTCAACCTCAGGCTGGTTTTCTTGATGGCGAGAATGTTGTAATTCAGAATGAAAGTGATGGTCAGCGAATGACACCTGGGGGAAAACCGACCTTGACTAAGTGACAAACAGGGTTCAAACGGTCAAGTGAGCGCATTGCCTTCACTTAGTGCCGTCTCGAGGTTGTGTTTTCACAAGTCAGTACTATAGACCCGCTTGTAAATCAAAGCAATGGACTGGATTTTACCGCTGGGAACGATAGCAATTTCCGATTATATGAAACTTCTTTATGGTACAATCGTCAGGGAGTCTGTAACTGATTCACTCAAAACACCGTCATTTAGAATGTTCTCTGCTAAGGCTGCGCTCATAAAAATGGGGGGGGGGGCTCGAGGAATTCAGGAGGATTCGAAACTTGGGGGTAGTAAAGGGGGGACTTGAAAGCTTTGCTCTACCCATAGGGGGGCTGAAATTTATTTAGCTCCTTATACTTTTTACACTTTCCGTGTTAAAGGTTTGGTAGGTATAATTCAATGAACAAGGAATAACATTTTGAGGTCATCCAATTGTTCTTATGATAGTAACAATTAAACAAAATCTAGAACAATTTTGTCACATTTTCTTGCTGTCTCCCTACAGCATGCTGAAACACAAAATATTCAGTTCGTCGACAAACCCTTTATATATAAATATGTGTTGGGTGATAATCGAATTAGAGTCCAGACTGAAAGTCTTTTAATTGTCAATGATACAAATGCACTGTACACATACACAGGCTGTGTTGGCAAGCTGAATACTGGACAGCTCAACATTCTGTGGGGAGTACAACAGGAACGTAGTCGTATAAACTGAACAGAAACATTGTAGTTGCAGAAAAGTTTGGGTCAAATGACGCTCATGTTGTTGAAATATACTTGTACACAAGATCAGGCCGGAATGCACTACATGATGTGGAAGACCAGGAGACTTGGAAGTATAAGGAAATTTTTGAATTCTGGCATATTAGAACGATCAGGTATTAAAGGAAAAAGATGGGTCACCATGCTTGATTTTCTAAAGTTTCACATTCTCATCGTAAAATAACACAAAGGTAAAACCTTGAACAGTAAAGACCCTATAATGTAAATGTAAAAAATGTGCGACTAAACGGAATTATTTATTTTTTACCAAATTTGCCATTATTACACCCAAAATTTCAGAGATTAAAACGTTTATTTTTTGGAATATTTTAACCTTCCAGTGTTGTCAATTTTGAGCAGCATTGTCAATTTTGAGCAGCATCTAAGTCATATATATCTTGTACTTTTTGGAAAAATACTTTTTGGTAGGTCACTGGGATCAGTTTTTCACAATTTGACAAAATGCGGCCCGGAATCACAATTTGCATACTCTCTCATGATCGTCATTTTGTGTACTCGTCAACATGTGCCAATGTTAGAGTTGGATTAACTCAAATCGACTTAGACTGATAAATCCAAAAAGTCCACCGATGCGTTAGACTTGATTCAAGTCGTGAATTTTTAAAAAGTAAAATCATTTGTAATAGTTTATCTTGTGTCTCTCGCATCTCATTCAAACCAATTTGGAATTTGGCGGCCCACGCCAAGTTTTCCTAGCGATTGAACTCGTTACATTTGAGTCTGCGCAGTAGTGAGTTAGTTTCTCCGGATGATTCCGGAAGAAGCTCCCCTGTATAGCGTTCACACTGCTCATTGCTTTCACCCCACTCAAGCGTTTCACATGAAAACAGAACACAAATAATCGCGTTCACCCTGCTCAAACATTAACAAATCACAGACTTGAACCAAGTCTACTGATGTGTTTAAAAATGAATTAATTTAAGAACTTGCTCTAGGAATATGGCTGTTAATAACAAGTAGTGTCGAACATCTGCGAGCATAACTACCCAAAACATGTTCATTTTTATTTTGCGGACATCCTTAATAAACATGCGGCTATATGATAATGGGGAGGGGCTTAAAAAACTTTTGATCATATAGACGGGGCGACTTGAAATTCATTGAGGGTATTGGGGGATCTGGGAAAAAAAACCATTTCAATCGCGATTCCATCAGCCCCACTCCCTACCTCACCGTTTTTTGTGAGCGTAGTCTAACCTCTTTTGTCGATGATGCAATTGGCTTTTCATCATGTGCATCCTCTGATATATCCAAAGTGCACGACGATCTGCTTTCGACGGGATTAGACTTGAGACAATTGTGAGTGATATTAGTGAGGCTGATTTGTTCTGATCATGAACCTTGCAAGAGAGCTCCAGAGATAACAGGAGGCTGTTATCGGCTGAGATGATGCCAAAATTGTTGAGTTCACTAACGGACGTGATTTCGTCGTTGAGCCTTCAATTCGTACCAATACGCCGTGCACGATCGTCTGCATCGTCATAACTTGTAAATAATCGTCGCGGATTAAATTTGCCGCTTCACTGTGCCGCCAAATTACATCAAATCCCAAAGGGGCGCCAAATTACACTAAATCCCAAAGGGGACGATGATTAAAGTCAAGTCCTGCACAGATTTGTGATTCAGAACTTCGCATAAACTGAAACATCTTCTTGGCAGCAACGTACAAAAAAAGGTCTTCGCCTCATGAGATTCGCTCCAGTAAGATATGTCCATTAATTTATCGTCTTTTGACAACATGGCCTTAAGGAGATGCATTTAACCATCGCCGTCTTAAAAGGTGATGACACGAAGGAGATGAGAAAATAGATGAAAGGGGAGAGGTTTGATCGTATTCAAGGAAGTGAGTTAAGTTTAATCGGAAATCTCTGACTGTTTCCCTTACAAGTGAATGCCTTTTTAATAACAGGTCTTCCTTGGTGATTTGATCGCTTTTGAAAAATCGACTACCCGACTGACAATTTGGTTCTCTTTTCTAGCCGTACTGAAAGATTGCGTTGGATTTTCAATGGGACTGGAGCTTGTTGCGTTCAACCGTTCACCAGAGCATTTCAGACAAGACCTGATAATCCCCGTAAAGAATTTACGGTCACGTGCCTCTCGTAAATCACAAGCTAATAGCTTGCCTCCTGAGAAAGAAATTATCGAAGTAACGAGTGTGAAGTTAGCCACCTCTAAGATAGCTCACGAACTGAACATAAACTTTTATATCTTTGAGGGTAATCAATCTTGAAACAAAATCAAAATTGGCTCTTACCAAAGTGTCCTCTTTTTGCCACTTTTACATTATTTATGACTGATTCTCGTCTGTCTGTCTGTCTGTGTCTGTCATGGTTTATACAAAGAATTCCGTGAAGGTAAAATGCGCCTCGGGGACACATATTCCGACTCTCAAATTTCTACAATTCTTTTCTGATCTACTACTTGTGGGGGTTCATTTTAAAGCTCTTAGTGTAAGAAAACTTTTTACCGTCTTATTTTTTCGAAAATCTAAAATGTTCTTTTCCCCTCAGAGTTAACACGGAAATGACGGCCATTTTGAATTTCAAATATCGGTAAATCTTTGGTAATTTTTTCTCTAGTATCAAAATTTGCACGGTGACCACGATTTTTATTCTTGATTTTGAAAGAGTATGGGTGAAAGATTCCTTGAAGAAAGTTTGAGCAAAAGTTTAAGTCTTTCACTTTCGAGGCGCACACTACCTTAAGATCGCTATTATGCATTATTGGTGAACATAACAAAATTGTTAGTTTTGACTTTATGGCAAATGTCTGGATATTATATTAATGATCACAACAACAACAACAACAACAACAACAACAACAAAAACAACAACAACATAATATTAGCAAGACATGTCAACAATGAACAGCCTGTATTTAACATACTTTAGGGTTGGTTGAGAAACTTTAATTGATATGCTGAGCAAAGGTATTAAGCATTTGTCAGAAGTTTTTTTCTTTACCAAGACTTTAATGGGGCTGACATTGTGTCAGCTTTACTCTAAAGAAATAATTAACCTGACACAAACCGCAAACAACAATTTTGAGAACAAAGGATTAACATTATGTAAATCAGTCAATTTGAACAAGCACTTATGCGAGAAAATTACAGGGATTTAGGGCTGCCCCTTTATGTATAGAGCGGAAAAAAACAGAACGCAAAAGGTTTGATAACGTTCTTGGGTCTGAATGCTGTTACTTGCTCTGTGACGCTCACAAGAAACATCATAGGCAATATGTCACACCTATTGACATACTGTATTTAGTCTTAATCTGAGTTTTGTTTGTGATACCATAACATCAATAAAGTAATTTTCATTTTAGTGAAGATTCACAATTAATCAAAGTTTGTTTGCTTGTTTGATCCTAAAATATCAAAGAAATAAAAATCTGTAAATGCTATGATTCACAGTAGATAGATAGATAGATATATAGATAGATAGACAGATAGATAGATAGATAGATAGATAGATAGATAGATAGATAGATAGATAGATAGATAGATAGATAGATAGATAGATAGATAGATAGATAGATAGATAGATAGATAGATAGATAGATAGATAGATAGATAGATAGATAGATAGATAGATTTCAGTACTAATGGCCTCCGGAGTAATACTTATTAGCCTTCTGCAACGTGCTTTCTCCATCGCCATTGAGGTGAGAGAGAGAGAGAGAGAGAGAGAGAGAGAGAGAGAGAGAGAGAGAGAGAGAGAGAGAGAGAGAGAGAGAGAGAGAGAGAGAGAGAGAGAGAGAGAGAGAGAGAGAGAGACAGAGACACAGAGAGAGAAATAAAGAGAGGGGAGAGGAGAAAGAAGAGGAGACAGACAGACAAACAGAGGAGAAATGACAGAATTAGAGAAAACACAGAGATAGACAGAGACAGGGAGAAATAATTTCGTCGTCTGCAGCTTCATCTGTGACGCCATAAAATATTAATACCAGGTTACAAACGAACGGGTATGTGTAATCTTAAGTGAGTGCTACAGACCGTCCTGGTCCTTCTACGGTTACACAAACACCCTGAGCATCCGGTGGCGACTGGTTAAACTTGCAAGATTTCCGATGATAGGCTGTTTTCAATTCCTTTCAACCAGGTGGCACTCTGTCTCTATGACGTCATCGTTATATCATACAGGCCTGTTCAACCTAATTTCCCCCGTAAGTAGGTCTTGCCAGTTGAACGCAACTTGAGAAGTTTAAATTAAAATTAGACGGGATGAAAGTAGTCTCTGCCGCCATATTCCCCTCTCGGCAACTGAGCACTCCGTAATGAACCACGGTCGTAAACTTTTCCCGAACAGAGAAAGCGGCTACAAAATCTAATTGCCACTCAGCTTGGATGGTAGCTTTTACAGAAATTGGGCGTCGCATACGACGACGATCTGTGTCCTTCAAATTTGACTACACATCTCAGCGTCTATATAGATATAGATATATAGATATACATATACTCAAATAATATATATTTATACACATTATATACACGCATACACATATATCTATATCAATCTCTATCAATCTATCTATAAATCATTCAATCTATCTATCTATCTATCTATCTATCTATCTATCTATCTATCTATCTATCTATCTATCTATCCATCCATCCATCCACCAATCTATCTATCTATCTATCTATCTATCTATCTATCTATCTATCTATCTATCTATCTATCTATCTATCTATCTATCTATCTCTTCTCTTTAAAATTGAATTTATCCATCGTTCAACGAGTTAATTACAAACTATTAGATGATAAATTAAACAGAAAAAGTGAGATCCCGCCGAGTGGCGCCAGTCCCAAATTATTTTCGCGTTGTTTCTTTTCATGATGAGTTGTGATTGGCATCATGGAGTACACGAGTCTTATTCAGTTGCAGAATTCATAGGGAGAGAATCTACAAAATAACTGGCGCAACCCAAATCATCTTTGCGATTATATCAATCAACGACTGCGTGACCTGGTGACGCTTTGTTTCATTTATGATCAAACATTTTATGTGTTTCCACACGACTCATGGGAAATTTGGTCAAAATAATTTTATAACGAGTAAAAAGATTTGATTTGATTTGATTTAAAAACGATCATGATTCTATGTTCTTGGTTAGAGATTATTATTACATAAACGTCAATTTACGTGATTGCATCTGAACAGTCTCCAACATCCTCTTTGTTTAAAGGCCCAGTAGCTATAACGTTTGATAATTTCTTTCCACAATTTTTGTCTTTAATTTCAACTGTTCACATTCTTGTTAAGCTCCCAAAGCACATTGTGATACACAGTATCGAGCTTGTCAACTCAGCCTGTACATTGTGGTGTGTGAAGACCGCATTTTTATTGTTTCAGTGAATTCTGGTTCAGACTAGAATTCTAGCTACCTTAAATTTGTCTTCGTAATATTGAAATGCATTGAGGGTAAAAAGTCTTCTAACCACAGTAAGAGTGTGAAATGGTGATCTGATAAATACTTATAGCGCAAATGCACTGTTAAGGGAAAAGTTATATTTTTTGAGAAACTAGCTAAACTTATGTATCTTTTCAAGTTTTTAGGCATTTCTGGTATGAAATCAATGTATAACCTAAATCTTTACTTGACTTCTGTAATCTTATGTGTTTGATTTGTAGAAATCCGCCATATTGACAATATAGTCAACCGCCTGAGAATTTTACGACTCAATTAAGTGGCGAAATTGTATTTAAGGTACCGAGAATTGAAATGTAAACAATAATCGTGATAAAATTGAAAGCATTGCTAAACATCTCAATGACAATTTCATCAAAAAGAAAGAGGCATTACAAATCAACTTTTACAAAACGAATATGACAACGGATATGTTAATTTATGTAAACGGTTAAGCAGCAACTTTTACATCATTTTTTCCTGTATTGCTCATATTTTCGAGTTAGGCCGTCCCCGTACATTTCCCGGACAAACATCTGTTTGTCGTATAAATGCGAGGTATAGAGAGTGGCTTGCGTGTCTGACGTAAAACAATACTGTCTGTGAAGCGTATGTGTCGTATGTGGATCTTCTGCGCTCGGAACAGACGATGAAATCTTATGTACATGTATATAGGACGCTTTCTCCCTGAAAAAATCCTGGACTTATATAAAATTCCCTTTGAGGCATTTAATGCATATTAATATGACAAGTTAGTTTAGGAAATCTGGTTAACTAGTCGTACTTCCGAACACTAAAACGATGGCCAGGGATTCGGTTGTCAGATGTAATTTTTAATACCACATTTTGTTGGGCTATTTGTTTCCAAGGGTACAGATCGTCTTCTCCTCCTCGTGACATAGTTTGACATCCTGCGAATGCACTCGGGGTAACTAGCCGTTGTCTAAACAACTATGATGTGTTAACACTGTTTAAGTTACCCTCCCCTCCACACTTCTCTTGCATTGACGTGAATATAGCTTGGCTTGATTACTAGTTAGAGCTTTTCTCCATTTCAGTTGAAATATACGGCGAGTGTCCCATATTGATGGCGACATCCTTCGGAGTAGTGTGTCTCCTGCAATAAGCACCACTAGGATCCATAAAAGGACTAGATGTATTTACTCAAAGCAGGATGTGGGTTGTTTGCAAGTTCGTCAAGCACTTCGAAGACATCAACTGCTGTCCTAAAACATCCGTTCCTCGAGTAATATTTCTAAAACATCTTAACTCTGGCGTCTATTGTTAAAACTACAAACACGAGTATGCATACTCAACTTGGCAGTGTCTGTAATTGACCATTATTTACTGATTTTTGCGTGTGTACCAACTACATACTACTCCCAGGTCCATTAATCTCATCTCTAATGTTCGGTTTGTTTGAACATCCTGTATTTGTGTTATTTGTCTAAAAATCTGTACTCTTCTGACTGGCTTAATTGCACCCACTTCTGTATGTATGTATGTATGTATGTATGTATGTATGTATGTATGTATGTATGTATGTATGTATGTATGTATGTATGTATGTATGTATGTATGTATGTATGTATGTATGTATGTATGTATGTATGTATGTATGTATGTATGTATGTATGTATGTATGTATGTATGTATGTATGTATGTGTATGTGTATGTGTGAATGTGTGTGTATGTACGTATGTACGTTCTTACGTACGTATCTATTTTTCTATATATTTATCTGTCTATCTCTCTCTGTATCTATATGAATGTAGGTAGGTATGGAGGTATCTATCTATCTATATATATATATATATATATATATATATATATCTGTCCATCCAACTATCTATCCATCTACCTATCTACCCATCTATGAATAAATTTATTTATCTATCTGATATGTATGCATATATGTATGTATTTACCTATGTATATGTACATCTTTGTATTATATATAGTCTGAAAGGTACATGTACATACAACTTAACATGATTAATTATGTCTTACATTATCTGTTTGTAGAGTGTGAAGTTTTGGATGAGTAGAATAATGCATCGTATTGAGATGGGCAATTGACATGCGTGGAGTGAAAAATATAAAGACACAATCAGAATAGAGTGATATGGTACAAGAAGGATATAATAACATGAATAATGGGCTCATTACTTCTTTTCTAGGACGACTATTGCGGGGATTTAAAATCAATATGGTCAGATTTTCCTGGCTACCTGACAGGTAAACTCTGGAATCCCCGCTACGCAGGCACTGAGACATCCTTACATGACATAACGTATTTACACTGATATATCAAAGGAAACCGAAGGTTTAAGATAGCGGGCCAGACACTGGGGTTGGGAAAATTGACAACAATAAAAATCATTAACTTCGGCTACAAATGATTGCCTCTCAACAGAAAAAAATGTTTAAATTATTTCTAACAGGTGTCACGATAACGCGATCCTCATATCCGCTATTAACGTGACATTACCCGTTTTGACTTCATTTTTCCTAATAAAACCTATTCATTCCACAGGCAAGAATCTGAATGATTTTCCAGTTATGCGATACCTTTGTTTCTGCGAATAACCCCAGGCACTATAGGCTTGTTAGCTTGCAACTCACGTTTCACGCAAGCGCACTACGGTCTCATTTTTGCTTCATAATATCCTCGTTGGAAATAAAAAAGCCTCGACAACATACACGATTCTGAGGTTGCCCTTGAAATTTGACATGCTTTATAAATATTATTTCTAGAAACTCTGGCCGCCGCTAGGGGCAGAATCATGGCCAGTATGTAGTCATCAATTCTACATGTTTAAGCATTTGTAACCTACTTAGTTTTGTTTACTTTTTGTGTCGAACTATTTGGAGAGTAGCTGCGTTATCGCTTTTGTTTCCTTACACTGCGATTGGCACAGTTAACCGGGATGAGGGTTGGAAATAAAGACAACGTAAGCGTTATGAGTTTGAGAAACATAAATTCCATTTGTCAGTGGAAAGAGTCTCTTTATTGACATAAATCTACCCATTTCACTCTTACACTAGATGACACGTATGTAAATATATCACGATTTGTATCAAAGTGACAATTTTAATCCAAAGAAAGCTTGTCATACAAAGAATGTCAAGTTAAGTACAATTTCGTATGCAAACGGCGGTTTGGGAGGGGGTTATCATTATACGTGGCATGGTTGGGTTCGCGATCTTTCTATGTGACTTTGTAAAACCGACCGATAAATATGTAACGTAAGATTAAGCTTTCGGATACTAGGCACGGTTTTTTTGCGAAGAGCGGTCGGGTGAGACGAAAATGACGGGAGCGTTGAACGATTTCATGACAGCGAAGGTGATTTTTTTCACTCTGTCTCACTCAGGGGAAATAAAACACATGTATGATGATCCTGCTTGGCAGCAAAACTCGGACCAGCGTGGCGTCGAGATTGTGACTTTGGGGTTCAATAATGGCGAGGTATGTCTGAACAAAATGTCAACACAACTCGCACAGACTGGAGTGTAATTGTCCCAAGTTTTATTGAATGGCTCTTCCAATTGCTTGAATTACAGTAATAAAAAGATGCTCAAACTGATGCCATTTCTTCTCAATGTTCTGGACAATCTCTTATTTTTATAAGAATTCTTTCGGAACCAAACAGTGCCAAAGGCGTCGCGCGTCGAGATTTTGTGGCGTTGATTCAATGAGAGGCTCTTGTTAAAAGAGAGCACACTAGCAGGTTACGAGTAACCCCGCGATTTTGTGATTACTAGAAGCTAAAATGTGAAAGTTCTTTAAACTAGGCCAGCTTGTAAATGCGTTGTTTTCCGACCCCTAATGGCTGTACATTCGAATCAGGTCTCTTGTGATGTAATAGCTTCAGAATGACGTACTTTAACACTCTCAATCACTGAACGAAATCAAGAGTCGCACGTTCCATTAAAGCATTACAATTCATCGGTTGTAGTCACGAGTGATAATCTTGCGAAATGATCAAAAACTGCACTTTTAATTTCCGTGCCCGTATTTAAGAATGATGTATTCAAGTTCATTGATTCGAGAAACCCTTGAGTTGCAGTCAATTGGAAATTTTCCTCAGTTACGAATAATAGTGTCTTTCTTTTCATTCGCTGGCTTGCCCCAGAAAAAATGGTTTAGCCTAAAAAAGGTTGATTGATGGCATGTAATTGGTCTTACTTGATCTCCTGACAATTTAAACCGCAGATTTGAACCATTTCACTATCGTGTATGATCATAAAATGCAAAGACGTTCAGCGTATCCAGCATTCAAAAATTGCCGGGAGGTTTAAAAATCATCACTTGCTGGATCTACCAGCCCTGAAACGCAGGAACACATTAGGCATTAATTTTGTCAAGCCACTTATTGTAGATGTTTGTTTTCTGTCGAGAGCATCTAGCTTTTCTTCATAGCCTCTGTTGTCTTCGAAATGTCACAACACTGGAGAAGCCTTGACATTAAAATAACAGAAAAACAAATGTTATCAAAAGTATCCGCGCCCTTTGGTCCATATATGAATTCGTAAATGTGGGTCGATACTGTACGCGTATGTTCCACTCCCCGCCCACCTCTCATCGAAAACTTTGTGCGAAATAGCCATTTTCCTGCTCATAATTTCGGAATGCTGAAAACACGATAATCTTTATTGGTGACAAAAACTCGCTGCGACGCGGTAGCTCGAAGGCCATAAATCAGTGTTCATGTAAGGCTATGCATTACTGTACTCTCCGACTTGTGGTGGTTTCGTCTTTTTATCATACTTCTGTTTGAAGCTATTGATGATAATGATTTATAAAATATACTATAAAACCTGTAGCAAACACTGATACTCATGTACGCATAAAATAAGACCCATATAATTGGGCCACTATGCCTACTAACATCGATTGTAGATTTTATTCTAAAAATACCATAACTTCAACCAATCAAAGTGGAACAAACGACATATAGTAAATTAACAACTCACCAACTTATACCAACTTATTTAAATACAAGTTTGTTTTGTCATTGAAAGACTTGTAGAGATGGGAAACAACCATTTGACGTTGGAAACAATTTAAGTATTGTTCCTTCGGACATGGGGTTTCGTGATGAAAGAAAATTTAAAGATATGACTGAACTACAAGAAAATATTTTACAGTATTTTTTTACCAATCGTTTCACGTTGTTATGTGAGACGTAAAGGTGTATGCGTCATAAATGTATGACTGAATGTTAAAAATGGAATAAAAATGAAATATTTTCATTACAAAATTTCTGTACAATGTTACACTGATTTTTTTTCAGAAAATTTTACAACTTCATAGTATATAAACGAGGGACGAAAATATAAAGAGACGGTCATTAGGTTACCAGCATAAAGCGCATTTGCAGTCTACGTATGAAATTTCTATTTGAACGTTGACGTCACTGTTGTTTGTCCTCCTCGATGACATACAGGACAAACAGTCCTTGTATTTGGTGGCAAAAATACGAGCTCTAATAAATACACAGGTGACACATTTTCCAACAGGCCTACTCTCTGGCAATGATCTTTCTATGGACGCTAAGGCAAGGCCAAACATCTGTGAAGGCCGGGGAAAATTCTTCCAGCGCAAAGGAAATGAGTGTCCAAGATCGTATTCATAATGTTGAATCCTAGTCAATCAAAAGTCCCTACAACTGTCACCGTAGCACTTGGAATCGTGGATAAAAACACAGGCCGAGCAAAGTAACTCTTGTCGTATGATGAGAAGCTCGGTGCACCAGTTTCCCTACCCTCTCGGATGATTTTTTAAAAGTCTTGAGAGGTTAGGGTCGTTTTTCTTCTTCAATCCCAATTGAATCCGTACACTCGTTCGATCTGCTTAAAGCCTGGTATGCTATAAGTTACCCTGCTTGATTTGCAAACATGAATTTAATAGAGCGATGAAAGCAAATTTCTTTCGCCAGACAACTCGTAATGAAACAGTCTCGTTAACCCTAAAGACGCTGGGCTAATATTGACATACAGGGGATCCAATTGCTCCCATCTGCCGGCAATAGCCAGTGACCCTATAACGTGGTTTCAGGTCAGCTGCACAAGACAGCGATTAGTGTAGATGACAGTGTTGAAAAGTATATTTGATTGATTTTTATAAATTGCGAGCTTACTTTGCATCTTCGTCCAATTTCGAGTTTTAGATTAATGCGAAGTTCCGACTAATAGCTGACGTTTACAGAGAAGGAAGTCGCTTACGGTAGACACATGATACGTTTTACGAAATGGAATATTTTGACTTGTGTCACGGATGAAGTGTGGTATGCGAGATTTTTGTCATATCTAAAGACAACATAATCCGATGCGACGAGTCCCGGCTTTTCTACAAAGAGACAAACGATGAACGTTCTTTTCGGAATGCAATCGTCAAAGTTAATTAAGAGGCACTTCGGTAAAAGCCAAGCCTTTTATTACTGTGATTTTGTGAGAAGCAATTCTCTCTATATATTAAACTTTACAGTTCGTGACTTCATCGTTCTGTTGAAACCGTATTAAAAGGATCTGATAGCAGAAAGTCAAATCGGCGTTTCGGCGATCCTCGGAAGTCTACACGACGCAGAGATATTCGATCGCCGTCTGGAGTCACTCTTGCCGAATCGTGCGCCTAGAAATGAATAGATGATCGGGTTGAGACAACTGTTGAGGTAACTCAGAAACAAGGCGAAGACGTATCCCATGAAGAAGGAAAACGGCGGTTTCGATTTTGGCGGCAGGGTCTGGCCGATAAAGTTGGTGATGTAGAATGGCAGCCAACAGACCACGAAGGCAACGACAATGACGACGACAATTATGGTAAGTCTGCGGGAGCCCTCACGCACGAACGGCGCCATCGAGAGCCTGGTGGCCGACTTCTGTACATTCCATAAATGCAGACACAACTTCAAATAGCTAATCGCAATTATTCCCAGGGGTAGGACAAAACCGATTGCGAAGGCGTAGATCAGAAACAACAGAGAATTCTTCACTGGATTTGGCCACATCACTTCGCAGAAATATCTGACCCCGCGTATCCTCGGTGACGGATGCGAAAATCCAGAGCGGCAAACTGACTAAAAACGAGACTGTCCAAATTGTCAGGTTGACCAATTTGGCGCGCTTAACGGTTCTGATGCGTCTGCACGTCATCGGGCGAACGATGGCGAGATATCGGTCGACACTCATGGCGGTGAGGATGAATATACCGGTGAACTGGTTCATGCCGTCGAATCCTTTTACAAATTTACACAACGCGAGCCCATAACCCCAAGCGCCAGTATTGGCAGTAGTGTGCGCCATAAAAGGAAGTGTTAACATGAACAGCAGATCGGCAATGGCCAAGTTGAGCATGAACAAGGTCGGCACGCTTCTCAGTTTAGCGCGCATAACAAGAACGACTATAACGAGACCGTTGCCTACAGTACCTATGAGGCAGATAGCGATATAAACAGCTGGCAAAACGACGGCAAGTTTCGAGTAATCATCCACTGACTGTGTTCCCGTACTAGTACTTGTTTCAGAAACATCCGCCAGTCGCAGAGTCACGTTTACCGCAAACGGAGCAGCGACTCTCTCGGTGACGGACTCGTCTTGAGGCATATTTCATCCGGGTCCGTCACTGCTTAATGTCTCAGCTCGCCCGAGAGTTGGCCATCCCGTCTTGTACAAAGATTTACTGTCGAGCTTTTGGTGTCGCAAGGACGTGGCAGTGCCGAGAAATTGTACTCTTCACAAATGTTTATCACATTTGGGCATCTTAAAGAAGCGCTCACTGAAAGGTTACCTGAGTGACCAACATAACTCTTCAGAACGCAGGACGCTGATGCGACATCGTGGCTATCAGCGATGCCAAATACAATTCGCTGTGTTTCTTGAGTTGATAACAGGTATCGAGGAAAGCGTCTTCGAGCAGCAAAAAACCCAAACAGTTTCCAGAGACTGATAACGGCCGCTTTTAATGTCTTGATGTGTGATACAGACTGCTCATGCGTAGTACAATCCAGTGAAATCCAGCCAAAGTGTCGACTGCCGCTCTGCAAAATGAACGACTTCCCACGATCTACCCCTCATCGTTGGGCTTTGGAGGTTCCACTGCGCGTACCACGTTCATCTTGATGGAATATGTGACCAGTTAACACTGGTATGTCGGCCCTTCGCTTGCGCCGAGCGAACGGAAACAACAGGACGTACTGTTTTTGCCCGATCGCGGTTGTTTGCAGGAAAACCCAGTAAAAGGGCGTCTCTGGACAGAAACCGTGTCACGGCGAACGTACTTTAGCCGGCGTCGCGAAGCATGCTTGAGTAGACTTTCTCGACAATTCTCGGGAGAGGTGATAACTGGCGATCAAATGCCCAGACGCGTCACGAGTTGCTGACTGCGATACTCTTTACTTCACACCCCAGCTTCGATATCCGATGATGATTTGAACGCGATATAAATCTTGGCGGCGTGCTCCATCAGTATGATTACCTACACACAATCGAAGTTCATTCATCATCTGAGGCTGTTCAGCGGAGAGTGGGATTTCTCGGTGTTTTTGCGATCCTGAGGGATTATAGAGAGACGGCATGTCATGAATAGATGCTAAAATAGTCAAACAACGCCCGCATTCTGACCGGATAATTTTGCATTCTTCACTTCTTATTCAGAGGGATGAATCCCGATACTAGTAGTGTGCGTCTGTACAGCGGACTTCTTATGGCTGTCTAGAGACCATCACATACCGAACGTACCCAGAATAGTTACATATCGTGTCCTTGCGACTGCTGACACAAGAGGAACTATTTGAACCAAAAGAGCGGGTTCCGCTATAATATGCACCCGAAGAATGCTGTATTTGGTCACATCGAGAACGAAATCGAGAACGAAATCGTTCGTCAAGCATGAAAGGAACGGAGTTACTCGGGGTTTCCGACGGTGCCTACTGGTGAACATGGATGAGCGGGCAGAAGCAAATAAGCCTTCCTTCAGAAAACAAAAACCGCTGTCTTGTCGCCATATTTGCAGGTCATCTTTAAATATCTACTTATATTTGTGACCCTCTACAACTTTCCATTTTATGGCCAATCTATTTAATAGTTTAACATTGTGTAAGTGGTGTATTGGATCTATATAGGACAGTCCATATAATGAGATGCATGTATTTTAATATGAATGAAATAATGTTTATGAATGGATTGT
This sequence comes from Ptychodera flava, assembly GCF_041260155.1. Lineage (NCBI taxonomy): Eukaryota > Metazoa > Hemichordata > Enteropneusta > Ptychoderidae > Ptychodera > Ptychodera flava. The sequence goes on along the minus strand of NC_091948.1, from coordinate 21,353,027 downwards.
AATTAGATGGGATGAATGAAAAGGAGTAAATGTAATCCAGGTGTCCAGAAAGTCATGAGTGTTTGGAGTTGCCATGAGGAGATCATTAATTATTTATAATAAAATAGAGAGGTGAATTGAGGACAAGGAAAGTGTTGTGCAGGGACTGGCATCTGTTTAATGATTAGAGTAGGTTGGCTAGTTCAGGACATACGTTAGTAATATTTAGCACTATTTTTGGTAACTTGATAGGGAGCTTTTGTAATTTGCAATGGCGGGTGTCAGTTTCAATGGGGGTTTCAGATGGCGGTAGCGAGTCCAGCACGGAGTGTGAGGGCGCGCTCTTCAGTGTACACGTTGGGGAAATTCATGGAAGTGCAAAATGTTATTTTCTATTTTTTCTATACCATTCATTGAAATGTAAGTTAGCGATTTCCAGACGGGGAGTATTGGGTATTCTGAAGAGAATGAAATATGTATATGAGAATAAAATATGTATATGTAGTCTGATACGTACAGAATAGTACACTGCCACTTATATACATATATAATTTGTGCTCACCCGTCACCTTGTCTGAAGTTTAAAATATTCTTTACATCTAATTAGGGGCTACTTAGTTTTATTTGTAAAGAATTTAATTTATATACATAAATGTAAATGTGTAAATGTGTATGTTTTATTGATAGTTTACTTTATTCTTATAATGTATATTTACATGCATCAGACATTAATAAAACTTTTTTACAAATTATTTGCAAGCAAGTGCCTATTTACATAAAGAGCGTATGTATGTCACTTACATATACATTATAAATACATGCACACACACATATATCTATATATACATATATGTATATAAATATATAATATATATATATATTATATATATTATATATATATATATATATATATATATATATATTATATATATATATTGAAGTATGCAGATGTCCTCGTGGGAAATTACAGTGCTCGATGCTAAAGCAGAGCGTTATAAATAATAACACAAAATTACATTACACAAAATTTCATGCATCCTACAATCATCAGACAGGATGCATGAAACTTAAGTATCAGATATCATTACTTTGTACTTGAAGTAATTTTGTGTTATTATATATATATATATATATATATATATATATATATATATATATATATATATATATATATATATATATATATATATATGGCTAATATTTCTGGTCTACAGTGTCGAACCCAGTCATGAGGGATTTCCTCAATGAACAGACTTGTACGTGACACTGTAAGACGAGATCAATACCAAGAAATTGCTTTTTATACACATGTAGGCCTACATGTGATTGATATGTAAATGGCGAGCACTGCTATATCAAGCGCTCAGAGAAGATATTGGCGTATTGCTGTCCTTTAATGATCCTGAAGTTGACACGCGATTCTTGTTTGATATTCTTGCATGTTAACGTCTGGCCGAAGCAATCCTCCCGAGAATATAGCGCAGCTCTCATTACTCATTCCTGCGGAGATCCTATATTTACAGGCAATTTATCTTCAGCTAGGATTTGACTCGCATCAATTGCGTCACTCCTCGTATGTGACATGCTTTTATCGATGTCTTCAAACCTTTATGATTGCCCGCAATGATCCAAAGATAAACTTATGTCTCATATATGATAGACTGTCTAATCTTGCAACAGAATGACTCAGAATGTAAAAATGCTATGCCTTGTGTTCTTGATTTAGTAAAGACATCGTATCATTGTCCATTTTCTTTAACTGTATTCCTTGTGGTTTTATGTTTCCAAAGGTGACACGCATTTTTCGTCTCTCAGAATTATTCATGAATCGTATACCTTTGTGAACTATGAAGCAAGTTCAATTATACATATCCTCGACTTGTTCTTGCTCTTCAAACATATATATATATATATATATATATATATATATATATATATATATATATATAGATAGATAGATAGATAGATAGATAGATAGATAGATAGATAGATAGATAGATAGATAGATAGATAGATAGATAGATAGATAGATTATTCTTTACTTTAGGGCGTTCTCCTAGCAAGGGGTAGTATCTTTGACTCAGTGTCAAACTTGTATTTCTCGTTCTTGTTATGATGTTATGTTAAGGTATGATTCTGAGACTTTTTAGCATTTCAGAGAAGCTAGGGGGCTTAGGGATCAATTCGACATTTGGCCACATTGCCTTTTAGTAGGTAGAAACAAAAATTCTGCAAATCTCGAGATTTTGACTCGGTCTCATGACAAACAGACTATGCTTTCCCGCCAAAATCGCACATTGAAAATGATGAAGTTTTCTACCAGTGAACAAATTGTGTTATGTAATAATAAGGGGACTTGTCGAAAACCAGATGGAGGTGTTGTCTCAAACATTACGCCGCCAAGAATATTGATCCTGCCCTACTAAATGCATTGAAAATACTAACCTCAATCGCATTGGTCCATCTCTGGAAATAACGAAGTCAATTATAAATGGCGTAAAACTATTTGGAATACGACTGACGATCATCATACGTATGACATATGTTTCACATCGAATGTACGTTAGAACTCCATAATTGTGTACCTATGTTTCATATTGCATGTATCTTGAGAATAATAGAATCCAAATGGGCTGAGATAGAATGTCTCACACCAACAGTTAGGGAATTTCAGTCTCACGCCAGCCTCTAGCTCGTGTGAAACAGAAATTCCTCGAGTTTGAGACATTGCATCTAGATCAATTGGGGTGTTTGATTATTTTTCCTATGTCGCCTCAATATTTGAGAAAACCATAGTTATCTCCTTTTATTTCAGAAAACGCCGTTGCCATCAACGACTTAATTTGATTTATATCATACCCCTTCGAAATATACAGTCTACGTTAACTCACATCAAATGCTATACGATATCATACAGATAAGCGTTTTCCTCTAAATGCTGTAACAACATTTTAGATGTAATAATTTGGCGATGTATTAGTCAAAATAACTACATGACATCGAGTTTTGATTGGTCTACCTTCGTACATTTGTCACCGATGGAAAGTGCACAAACCCGTTCACTTTAAAGTGTATCATCAGCCCGCGCGACGATTACGGATTTACAGTACATGACAGCAAATGGTGAACATTGTACATTTTCGCTCGCGTGATCTTGATAATAACTCTCAGATGTTTCCATGGTTCTCTGTCCCTTAATATCTCACAGATACCCGAAGGCGTAATCTACGTTCCGCCGAGCATTTCTCGTTGTGTTCGTTTAGAGTAAGAACTAAGAAATGTGGTCCCAGAGCTTTTAATTATTATTATTATTATTATTATTATTATTATTATTATTATTATTTATTATTATTATTATTATTATTGTACTTGGGCCTCAGCCCAAGTACATTTGTTTTCATTCCGTGGGAAAAAACTCTGTAAGGTATAACCATTCCTGGCTGAGACCAGGGAGGGCAAAATGTCTTGGCTTCATCTTTCTTGGCATAATAAATGGCGTAATGATGTTAACTGAATGGAAGTGCTGCTCTCAGCCAGTCTTGATAAGTGAGATGTGAATATTAATGCTTCTCTATCTGAGTTTTTGCCACAAAATCTTCTGAATATAATCAAAATGTGCATCGAAATGCAACAATTAATGCACCCTCCGTTTCCTAGTCGATGGCACGACCCTTGCTACACCCACTGGACGAGCCAAAGTGGGAGGGGTAATTTCAGTTTGGTCGAACAAGAGGGCTCGAGACCAGAATTTAACATTTAAACTTGAAACATGTTTAATCGCTGACAAGATGTGGACTAGTGTTAATCAAAGTAAAAGGGTTAAAAGGAAAGGTTTTATATCCCGGACACAATGAAAACCATTACGACTGGAAACTGTACCCCCATTTGAGAATAGTAATGCCCACAGCGATGGAGAACACTTATCCTTGAGCTGAGAAAACCAGACCATCATTTCGAAATAGAGCTGCAGATTCGAGAAGCTCGTTCAAAATAGGTAGGTACACCCCGTAAAGGGGTGGTTTCGAGTTTTGAGGGCAAATTTCGCCTCCTTCATATAGAAATCGTACGTTTGTTTTTCCAGGAGAACACACCATTTGACACAAAATTTGCATGTAAGGGGTCGCCAGTAAGCACGTGGTCAAATCTGGCATAAGAAACAATATGAAATGTTGGGTAAAGCCAGTCCAAAATAAACTGATTTGAACTTTTGTGTTTTGTAATTCATACCACTGCAGTAACATTACCTTCTTTTGACAACATCACACAATGTAATACGTTTTGAAACTTAATACTCCGACGTATTCTGTGTCTCCTCTGCTGAAAAATACGGTATGCCGATTACCATGTAAGGAGATGATGACGTCAAGACAGATTTGTAGTGCGTTTGGTCCTGGATGGTGCACGAAGTTTTGTCAGGTAGCTTGTGTATTTATTTCCTAAATGGGAGAGATTAGGGTCGATCTAAACGAAGGCCGAAGAATGTTATGATACTCTAAGCGAGCTGAACTCTAACGCGAATGGTTGGATAATTTGGAGGATGTCTAGAGTATTGAATTTCAACTGCGTCACAAGTTTGCGAAATGAGTATTCCGTCGAACGGTCAACGAACGATATTTTAGAAATCTGGAGACATGGCACATCGCAGTTTTATTTAGTATTTTATATTTTACAAAAGATTTAAGAAGCAATGATTTTGTCGAAAATTCTGAAAAAAATATCGGAAGATTTGATCGCGAACACATTTTCACTTGGGGTCAACTAGCCCTGCGTACGATGCTGTGTGTTCCGCTACAGCTAATCGCCCCGCTCACCACAGCCCTGCAAAGACCCGTACGTAGGGTCGGTGACTTCAAATCCATTTTGGGACTTGACGTAAAAAGCCAAATTACTGCCGAAATTCAGCGTTCTTGGGCCCAAGTCGTATCCCAGCCTACCTCAGCTACTCGATCGCTTCCAAAAATGACAGTCTTTTATTCACTTCTCGTAAATAACCGTCGATGTCGGCAACTCTATCGCTAGCCCTGCGTACGATGCTGTGTGTTAGCTGTAGCACATAGCATCGTACGCAGGGCTAGGGGTCAACATGGGTCGCAGCCATGTTGCCTCAAAACTTATTTCTGTCTGCACTCAAAACTCAAAAATGTCGGATATGAACCTGAAAAATCGATGCAATTTTGTCAAACTTCGGCGAAATTTCAGCCTATAGACAAAATTTCATCCAGGTAAGGTAAATTTACTGAAATTTGATCGACAAATAATCCTGAGCTTGAACGTGACAGCTCGCCTCCTTCTCCGGGAAGTCACGCATCCAGCTGCCCATACACAGTTGCCCATATGGCCAGGTTTATGAGATTGTTTTCAAGCGACGGCGGCAGACCGTACGGGGCTCTGGATATGAACCTACCGCCGGTGTAGCTGTAATAACTGTTGCGTTGTTTTTAGTGCCCACGGACGAAGTCCTGGGGGAGTTATAGGTTTGGTCATGTCAGTCCGTCCGTCCGTCCGTTCACGCAGATATCTCAGACATGCCCAGGTCAATTTCTTTCAAACTTTGCACAAGAATAGTACCCAACCCCATACAGATGCACGTCGATTTGTTTCACAATGCGATCGAATTTGGCCGTGTTAGAGGACGTTTTAGTTTACACCTCCATAGACTCCCATGTATAAGGCAGTTCTCCATAGACTCCCATGTATAAGGCCAAGAAAAATAAAAATTTAGTTTCTCATCGTATTCATATTGCCTAAAGGATGCAGTGACACAGTTTTTTGTCCCCACGGATAAAGTCGAGGGGGCTTATAGATTGGGTCATATCCGTCCGTGATTCCATCAGTTCACGCAGATATCTCAGACATTTTGACAAAATATCATGTGAACCTGGTGACCTTTGACCTCAAATATACATTATTGTCCATAACTCAGTAACCACAAGTGCTAAACCTTTCATATTTGGTATGATGGGACACCTTATGACGCCACATATTGTACCTCATTAATTATGCGCATATCTAATTTTGAGCGAGCCAATAGAGCTAGAGGTCTGATTTTTGGTATATAGGGATAAGTTAACAATATAATTTGTTTGACAAAACGTCACGTGACCTCAATGACCTTTGACCTCAAATATATATATTTGTCCACAACTCAGTAACCACAAGTGCTACATCCTTCATATTTGGTATGATAAGACACCTTATGACACCACATATTGTACCTCATTAATTATGCGCATATCTATTTTGAGCGAGCCAATAGAGCTAGAGGTCTGATTTTTGGTATATAAGAATAACTTAGCAATACAATTATTTTGACAAAAGTCACGTGACCTCAATGACCTTTGACCTCAAATATATATATTTGTCCACAACTCAGTAACCACAAGTGCTACACCCTTCATATTTGGTATGATGGGACACCTTATGACACCACATATTGTACCTCATTAATTATGCGCATATCTAATTCTGAGCAAGCCAATAGAGCTGGATGTCCGATTTTTGGTATATAGGGATAACTATAGGGTAGAAATCTAAATATGCCCATCTAAATATTAGACATCTACCATCGAGAACAAAATAAATCTGCTGTAATTTGAATATTTAAGGAGTTTAAGCAATTTCCACTATAAATAAAGAACCCCTGCCTCAAACTCCACAAAAGTTGCTAGACATATTTTGCCGTTGTCATGCCATTGCTTCGTTTAATAACCAGTTAATCAAATGCCTAATTGACAGGAGGAAATTCGAGACCATATTTGAATAGTAGTATATATTGTCCTCAAAATTACTCTATCATGGCCCAAGTACTCATTGCCTTCAGCAATACTGCCTTGTTATTATTATTATTATTATTATTATTATTATTATTATTATTATTATTATTAATACAGGTGTATTTTATTTTATTTTATTTATTATTTTATTAAACCTTGTTTAACGAGGGTAGCCTGGTAAGCTTCAGTAAAGATGCTTATCTTCCCCAGGGCCCTCAAATGAACATACAAACTGATACAAAGCAGAACAACATGAAACATGACAAACAAAGCTAGAACAATACAATGCACAGAAAAAAGTGGCCAGGAGTCACCACCTGCACACAGGAGGAAAAAAATGCACAATCACACTAGAGAACAAAAACAAATTTAACAAGAAAACTAAAACTTACAAACACAAAAATTATACCCAATAAGCTTTCAGGTAGGCAGTTTTAAAACTGCTTAATGAGTTACTAGATCTTATATTTAAATCGACATTATTCCACTGATTGGCACTATTTACAGTAAAGCCTTTTCGATAAAAATCCTTATTTGTTGCAGGAACCACTAACAATTTTTGCATCTTGGATCTTGTAACTCTTTTATGATCAATTTCGGTAAAAAAACTTGTCATATATTGCGGTGCAAGATTATTTAAACATTTAAAAACCATACAAACATTCTTATAAACTATTCTATCTGGTAATGGCATTATATGCATTGTTTTAAAAAAATGCTCGGTCGAAGCATTATACCTTGCATCACACATCACTCTGATAGCACGTTTCTGAATCTTATGCAACCTTTTCATAAACGGTGATGCTCCCCATAAATGACAACAGTAATCCAAGTGTGGTAAAATATAGCTATTATAAAAAGTTTTCTTATATTCATAGGTAAAAACTGTCTTATTCTCTTGAGCAAAGCAATATTACTATTTACTTTTTTAAAAATCTTGTCACAGTACTGCTTCCATGACAGATTTTCATCGACAAACGTACCAAGAATCTTTTCACAGTGTACTGCTTGAATTCCGTTTCACCAAGATTACAGTCTAAAGTTTGTTTATTCAAATGTCTACGTCTTTGTTGCGTTGTTACAATCATTGTCTTTGTCTTGTCACAATTAATGGCCATTCTATTATTCTTACACCAATTATGAACATTATTTAAGTCAGAGTTCAAAGTTGTCTCAATTTCTTGAATACATTTTGCACTGGTAGTTATGGTTGAATCATCTGCGTACATGTCAATGTTATTATCAATATAAAGTGGCAAATCATTTATGTAAATGATGAAAAATAAAGGCCCAAGTATACTACCTTGGGGAACGCCAGTCAAAATATGTTGCTTTGTAGAGTAAAAATTTCTAAATTGAACCAATTGCATGCGATTTTGTAGGTAAGATTTAAACCACCGAAGAGATTTACCATCACACCTGTAAATTGATAATTTTTCTAACAATACACTATGATCAACCAGATCAAAAGCTTTCTTAAGATCCAAAAACACTACTCCATTTATATTTCCATTATCCATAGCTTTTAGCCACAAGTTGCTAAGTTTAATCAAGGCTGTTTCGCACGAATGGTGCTCTCTAAATCCTGATTGAGAATTGTTCAATAGCGGCTTGATATGCTTGTACAACTGAATGTGCACATGCTTTTCAATAATTTTGGAGACAATTGGTAGTATTGAAACTGGTCTGTAGTTACAAAGGTCTTGTTTTGAACCAGCCTTGAACAAGGGAACAACTCGGGCTACTTTTCATTGATCAGGAAATATACCGGATTTTATACTAAGATTGAAAATTTTGCATAGTGAGGGGGCAATGATAGTAGCAGATAATTTAAGCATTTTTGCACTCAGATTATCTAATCCAGTCGCCTTGTTATTGCACAATTCCTTCAAACACCTAGTTACGAATTCTTGTTTCATATATGTTATTTCAAATTATTTACTTGATGAAAGTGTTTATGTACATGATGTTTTAACTTCATATGTTTGTCATCCATACTTTGATTATTAATATTATCAGAAGAGACATAATTCTTTGAAACATTTACAAAAAGTCATTAAATGCATTTGCAATGGCCTCAGGGTCAGTAAGTTCTGTGTTGTTTACTTTTAATATAGTTGACTGCGAAGAACTTTTTACACCTGTTAACTCTCTTAAATACTTCCAAAGCTTATCGGTGTTGTGTTTGTTTTCTTCTATAAGTGTTTTGTAGTAATCTTTCTTTGATGATTTAATAAGCTTATTCACCCTATTTCTCCACATCTTATACTCATCATACTTCTTTTGAGACTTAGCCTTGTCACGCTGTTGAATGGCCTGAACAATATCCTCTGTGAGCCATTCAGGTTGCACCGCCCTTTTAACCCTTTTCTCTTTCCAAGGGGCGTGCTTGTCTAAAACATCCTGGTATAATTTACACCAAGCATCTAGACTATCGTTTGGGTCATCATAAATATCCAACACAGACCACGGTATTTCCTCTAAATCTACAAGAAAATTTGCCAGCTCAAAATTCTTGTAACATCTATATTTAATGGTAAGAGGATTAGCCTTACAAGAAAAATTATGTTTCCTAACTATACTAATCGGGTAGTGGTCACTAAGACCATAGACTTTAACACTTACACACCGTACATTATTGACATTATTGACATATATGTGATCAAGTAATGTCCTAGATGTTTCCGTAACCCTTGTTGGCTGTGTTATTAATTGAGTTAATTGAAAAGAGATGATCAAATCCTCCCATCGCGGATGTTTATACTGTGAGAATAATAGAATCTTACATCCCAATGACCTGGGATTAGATTTGTCACACTCGTTTGAGATATTTTGTTTCACACGAGCCGCTGATACCAGGTCCTTTGTGTGTGAGATTCATGTAACTTGTATTATAACACACCACATGCTCATTCCGTGTCGCGATTCGCCAGAATACGTCATGTGACGATAAAATAGATACGTCTGGTCCTCACCGGATCGACAAAAGTGATGCAAGAGGGTAGTTTTCGCAAAGCTATTTCCCTAGGGAAATAGTTTCGACCAAATTTGGAAAAATGCCCGGTCACGTGACTGTAGTGTCGTCTGCAGCTTTGCAACAATGGCGGGTGACTATACGTGATGTGCGTCTGGGATAAGTGACGGCACTCTCTAAAAACAGATTTTCCAACATTTTCCAACATTCCAACAGCGGAGGAACTTGAACAGCTCATCGACGGAACAGATTAAAGTGCAACTAAGTATGTCCCTAGGTATGCTTAGAATATTTTTTGAAAGAAAGTGGTACCACTTACAACTGAAACCGCAGTGGAAACATCGCCTAGTAAACTTGTCACAATGGATTGTTGCGGTGCAAAATGTCAAAACACATTAAAAACTATATAACATAATACAACGGAAGGGTGTGGTGTGTTATAAAACACCTATAACTTGGTCTTTATGCCGGCTATAGTGCCCGTTTATTACCCCTCGTGGCCGTGTGTTACCAGAAACACATCGCTATACCCCTCGGCATACGGCCTTGGGGAATAGCGATGTTTTCTGGTGACACACGGCCCCTCGGGGTGTTAGACGGGCGCTATAGCCCTCATGACCAGGCAATAGGTGTTTAGTAAGGGACGGACCATTAGATCTTGGGAGGCGGGGATGGTCGCAATCAGATTGTGAATATTTTCTTTTTACAATTGTAATTTTTTGAATTTTTTTCCAAGTGAGTCAAAATGTGCTATTTTTTTTCTAAGTAAACTGTCAGATTTATCATTTCTGGTTTAATTTTTTTATTTTACAAACTAGTCTGAAGATTTTTTCCTAATTTTTTGCTTTGAATTTTTGTTTATTTTTGACCACCCCCTCCCAAGATCTAATGGCCCATCCCTAATAAAAACTTGCTGTAGGTATAATCTGGTCAGATTGCATCGTAACAACAGAGTGTACCGCATCCTGCCTAGTGCATCCACAACTAATCGGTAATATGCTCAATATAGACGAGCGACTTACCGAACATTCGAAAGCATCGAGGCTGAATAAATTCGTGCTTGAAAACTTAAGTGGAGAAAATCGCTGTTGAAGAGATGAAAGCGGTAATCAGCATTTCAATCTCGTTCGACAAAAAATTCCCCTACAGTATACTTCTCGTATGCCTTCGTACCATCTACACATGGTAAACGATACGTATGCCGTCTGTCTCCATTTTCATTAAATAGTATATCTATGGTATATTTAAAGAGTTCCAATTGCATCAGATTTTGTGTCTGAAGCTGCTATTAGGTTCAGCTTTAATGTATCATGTTCACCATTATAGGCATCCTGACTTGCCTAAATTACTATAATGCTTTTCTGTACACTTACAATATGTTTGAAATAGGATCGATTAGAATTAAGGACTCGGTATTGAGAAATGCGACTGCATACAGTAACAACAAACATATTTTGCACGAACACGATATCACTCATGCTGTTTCTGACATGTAAAGAGCAGTCTTATTTGCCTCATTCCATGCCAACATAGGTCAAAACGAGACCAGCTAAGTGGTCTTTCAGGAAAGTTCACTCACACGATGGTTCTCTCATGATAGCTGTTTAGAAAGATACTAAAATAGTAAGCTTTATGTTGACAGGGGAAATAGAATAAACACGGGTAGACACATTCCATCACAGTGAATGATCACTGACTTTGCAGGGGTTGATCTTGGTCATCGGAAACAGGTAACTTTACATTCATTGACCTCTTTGCCACATTGTTACACTCTATCACAGGCTGTAACTGGGCTTTCTTCAATGCCTTTCACAATTAGGCATTAGTTGTTCGTCCTTAGAGATACTGAAGGTCGATGGAAAAGGATGATGCAGGCACTCAACTGTTTCCCGTTGTCAACTTCTCGAAGATGAATAGACCGTTCCTAAAATTGGATGAAATCAAAAAGACAGGAGTACCAGTGTATGGTATGTTAGGACTGGGTCGACGACCTGGCAGTGTGCGTGGGAGAGTGTAGCTTTATTGGTTGGCTGAATATCAATTACATTAATTAAATCACTTCAACCCAGCCAATCAGCTACTGTTATTACACAAGTATCCTTTGGATAGTTTCAGACTCCTTACGTTTCTGTACATAATTACAATCTACTGTATCAATCAATTGTAACCTTTCGACCTTTTCCCGATACACAGTGTAATGAGATACACAACGTATTGGACACAAAGTGTTGCCGGTATCCTGAAGACGGTAAATGTTCTGCACATACTGCAAAGCCTGTATCTCTGAATACGGTGTCACAGTGTTCAAAAAGAGATTGATGAGAAAGTAAACTCTGTCTTGTTAATTGTAAATGTAACTGGAACCTCTATTATTCAAACGACGCTTCACTTTAGATACAAAATTCTGCAATTAGTCTGTACAAATTAAAGTTTAGAAAAGTTGGTGCAACTGCCTGATCATATCTGGTGACTTTTAACCTATGCTGTCGCCAACTGAACCGCACTTCTTTGTTTATAACAATTCAAGATGCGTTGTTAGTTAATGAATAGGAAAGCCCCAATTTTCTCATTTTCAACCTTACCTCTCAGTCCAAGTCGTACAATTTGCATCAACAGTCGATCATTGGGTCTCTTATTCCTTTCAATCCATCAATATATTTACCTGGTCGATCTGTCTATCCTTTATTGCCGGGGGCATTACTTCGAAAGGACACAGGTGGACGTTGATCTTCCTTCGTCTGTATCACCTAATTCCTTCAGCATCCCCGTCGACATGCATACCAGATTACGTCGCCGAGTTCCATCAACAGGGGCTTATATGGTTGCTCCTTGCGACCACTCGGCAAGATTTGCGATTGGCAGGGTAATATCCGAGCAGTTTGCATGAGCATTAGAGTCAAACTTACGGCTACTCAAAGCAAAATATGCCGCGGGGACTGATTTTCAGACGCTCAAATATTCTAATGCTGTGCCGGTACACAGCTTGTTTGGACTCTTGATACCTATCGAGGAAATAAAACGTTCACTGTCTTTTTTGTGAAATTAACGTTGAGAGAGGTAGCCATGTTGAATTGAAGTATCGGTAAATATCTATGTCGTTTGATTTTCTAATCCAAAAGTTTCACAGTAATGCTCATTTTTTGTCACTCATTATTAACGCAAATAGTTTGATTTAAGTGTAAAGCTTTTTATCTTCAAAGTGCGTATTGCCTTAACAGAGGGGATATGAAATCTGTTTAATATTAAAGTTTGCCTCAATTAATTACGGGAAAGTATAGTTCACATGATCTTTCATAGGTCACATAACGGGCTTTTAGAAATCCAATGAGACAATGGTGAAACACCGACCAAAGAAAATCAGATAAAGTTGAATCTTTGGCAGCAGAAGGCTTTATCACAGGCTGTGTCGATAAGAGAAAAATCCCGTAACTGGGATGCAACGGTGATTTTGAAATGAATATCCGCCTGTCATTTGTCTTCGCTGCGCTTAAGATCCCAAAGTATAGCTTTTTAATCAAACCAGGCCTTTTGTTCCATGGTCGTCTCGGTAGACTATTGCCTTTTCATATTAAAATGAGCTTCAAAGGTGTTAAACTTTTTGGAGACTTTGTTTGTGGTTGATAATTGCACGAGATTATGCGAAAAATACGACGAGATGGCATCGTGCTGCCAGTCGCGTAGCAACCATAGTTACTTTGTGAGCTCTCAGGGCAGAAACACTGCTTCACGCAAATCAAAACATAACACGCCCGCAGTTTCATAAACATGTCCTTCCTTGACAAACGTGTAAAAGACGGTATGACTGACCGTAAGCCATTGAGTAAAACCAGACAGTATCGATAAAAGACTTTCAAATTTGGTTCAAACACACTCATTATACATTCATAAAAATATGAGAGACATTTTTAAAACGGTAAAACTCACTTTCCTGAAGCTCAAAACACTCCCGTTTTCGCCAGCACGCCAATTCTGCTCAACACTACACAACAACAAGAATAACACAAACTTTGCCGAGCATACTTTCGCTTAAAAATTGGCGAAAATCCGAAAATTACCGAAGGATGCATGGTCGACACTCTTCGGAAAAGAAAGGCGAGAGCTACCTGAGGCGAGGCGAACATGGATGGGTTACGCAACCGCTTCACGCCTTGAACAATACCCGTTGCTAGTCTGTTTCTATATTTGTCTGTGATCAAACTTATTTAGGTATAATGGGCGCTTAGGACATTTTTGAACACTAAAAGTTTTAACATACTGTTCTAGTCAAGTACGTGTGTTGATTCAATTTGAAGACCTTGGAGGAATAAAGGTTTCACCCTGTTGTTTCTCTAACGATCGAAAATTTGGTTTGCCACATCGAGTTAACTCAAGGTATAGCGGCCATTTTGAATTTCAACTGTCTGTACATTTTAGGTTGTTTGTTTCTTTTTCCAAAACATTGCATGGTGACCCCCTGAATTGTATTCTTGACTGTGAAAGAAAGTAAAGGGAATGGTTTTAAATTTCTTTTCGGAAAGTGTGGACAAAATTTTCAATCTTTCTGTGTTAAGACGCGTATTACCTTGATCCGCAGTCGGTCGTATTGTTCCCGTTTGAATGCCATTGCCAGATTCCCTGTACCTGACTGTAATGTTCACAATAGCCAAAGGGAAGAGGTATGCACATACATGCAAACATACAGGAGTTGACACCAGAATGTTGAACACTGACTGACTGATTTACTCATTTCCACTTTACAATATACAGGTACAGCGCCCTTGCCAGATGCAATTGCCATGCAGCTAATTGCCATTAGCAAATGTATGCAAGTACAGTTCAATAATTTCGATAATTGTAAATATCGGTAAATTTTGGGTAATTTATTTCTCTAGTACCAGAATTGGCGTGGTAACTTCCAATTTTTATTCTTGATTTTGAAAGAGAACGGTGAAATATTTCTTGAGAAATGTTTGAGCAAAAGTTTAAGTCTTTCGCTTTCATGCGCATACTACCTTAAGTAAACTATTGGCATCACTGAAGACAGTGATTTGATGATGACCATGCCTTAGCGTTCTCCTCTAATCATACATCGAGGCAGATCAGTCTAAGATTCATATTTCATCTACCGACCGCTGTTCAACTTTTAAGATTACGCTGATAAATGATGAGGTTATGTACAGCACCTGATGGCGACGATCTAGTGCAATCTGTGACCATTTTATTCTCTAAAAACCAAACAGAAGTGTCTTTTATCACTCAACGTGGTCTGTCGATTATCCACTCGATCGCTTTCTAAACTTCTTGAGCTTCCCTGAACTACAGTGATAAGTACCCAAATGTTCGAGAACATCACAATTTAAAATGGATACCCACTGAGGGCTCGTAAGTATTATATTCTGTATTAACTGTATTAACGCCCTGGGTGATTCAAAAAACAAATGTGTCACGTGACAGGAGTATCACCCATCGTTTAAAATGTTGATTTGCCACCAAACATGGACCCGATAGCTTTCAATGACAATGTACATCAATTATGCCATGTTAAAGATGCAGGTTTACTTACCAGTTTGATTTCTGAATGAAATGTATTAACTGGATACAACTTTCAAAGGAAAACGAAGGCTTAACGTCACGTGAACAATCAATGTCAACATGCACTGATGCGAGGATAAGGCATCCAGAACTGCCTTCATCAGGTATATTTCTCTGGTTGCTCGGCAACGACTAACCAAAACGTATCGCATCAGCACATGAAGGGTTCGTTAACTTTCTGCGGTCGTTGTGCCACAGTCCCTGAGCATAAATTAAAGTCAGAGGCACGTTGCATCCGCCAACCTGCCAAATATCATTGTTCAACTTGTGTGCCTAACAGCGACGTAACATCGTCTGTGGCAAATAATTAGTCATCCCAAACGGTAAATGAGCTCGCTTGGTCTTCAGAGTAGCATGACCTCCCGTGTGTCTACTATACTATAAAGGTAATTTCGCACGGAAAATAGAGTGAGCGAGTGTTTCTTTCACCCCTTGTCATTTAAGGATGAGGCTTCCTGCTGTCTCCGATGGAAATAAGACAAAAGAAAGGGATGAACAGATGTACCATGCTTCCGTGCAGGACATTCACCGGTGGCGATTTTAGATCTCCTCTATGCGTTTGGGGAGGGAAATATTAACAGCGAAATAATTCATAGCTTCGAAAAAAAGACTGAGAGTTAAGGATTATATGAACGTCTTGGGAAGGCCCATTTTAGATACCTCAAAGTTTACGACATTTTTGTAATTATACTCTTATGCAGTATTGTTGACCCTCTTTTGACGTACAATAACATCAGTCATTCCTCTAAGATGTGCCATCAGCTGCAAGTCGTAATGAGCAATCGAAAATTTCTCTTATCACACACTGCTTCGGAAATCTATGGAAAATAATTTATCCTCTCTCGGACGTTGATGATCGCGATTTTCTTGTACAATATCTCATAACAAACACCATTCATTTTGTAATACTTCCATCCGGAATAGTCGTCTTACCGGTCTTATAATGCTTTTCGCGTCGGGCTGAGTAACTTATGGCATTTGTTGTGGATGATACCATGGACTGTACATTTGTCGCCGATCGAAACACAAAAGGCAGCAAAATATTGCGATACAATATGTGTACAACGAAAAATCACGTTTTGTTTCGAGTGCGTCTACGATGAGTTTTAGACGGACGTAGCATTGTATTGCAGAAATAGCAGGAAAAGGTTATATTAGATACAGTACTGTTGTTATAGGTGTTCTGGGTTTGGGTAAGAGCATCATGTCGTTAGCTATGAAGAAACTCAACCTCCGAATCTCAAGACTTTATTTTATCTCCCTGTATTTGTTCAGCTGTTCCTTGCTGTCTAAGTAAGGGTGATTTATTTAAAAAAAATTACTTTCTTTTGAGAACTGAAACCTGATTATACCACAGACAAATAGAGGGCAGACTAGCAACGCAGTATGCTCTCTGTTTCATGGTCATCTCGGTAGACTGTGGCCTTGTCATATTTAAATGAGTTTTACAGGTGTTAGACGTTTTGGAGACTTCGTTCATGGTTAATAATTGCACGAGATTATGCGAAAAGTAAGACGAGATGGCATCGCGCTGCCTGTCGCGTAGCAACCATACTTACGTTGTGTGCTCTCAGGGCAGAAACACTGCTTCACGCCAATCAAAACATAACACGCCAGCAGTTTCATAAACACGTCCTTCCATGACCAACTTGTAAAAGACGATATGACTGACCTTAAACCATTTAGTAAAACCAGAGAGTATCGATAAAAGACTTTCAAATTTGGTTCAAACACACTCATTATAGGCTAAAAAAATAAAACTCATTCATAAAACTCACCTCCCCGAAGCTTAAAACTTTCCTGTTTTCGCCAGCACGCCAATGCCGCTCAGCACCACACGACAACAACAACACAAACTTTGCCGAATATACTTTCGTTAAAAAATTGGCGAAAATCCGTAAACTACCGAAGGGTGCACGGTCGGCACTCTTCAGAAAAGAGAGGCGAGAGCTACCTGAAGAAAGGTGTACATGGATGGCTTACGTAACCACTTCACACCTTGAACAACATCCGTTGCCAGTCTGTCTCTCTATTTGTCTGTGATTACACTGACTTGTGCAATAAGTGATAATTTGTGGAAGATGGTGTATTAATTTCGAATTCTTGTTTGGGGTTCGGCTGATAACGCTATTTATTTTATTTGAAATTTTGTATTCCCGCCAATTATGCAAACATTATCTGAATGAATATTATGCTTCTTTTAGTAAAGTCGACATTGATAAAGTTTTATAGGACTTATTCGAATGTTGTCTAAGTGACCATATTAAATATTCAAAATTCGTCGGAGGATGAGGTTAGGCTCAATTTCACGAAGACTTCTCTTGCTTTTTGGTTGAATCTCTAATTTTCTCAAATTTAACCAAATTTAGGTTATGACTATTGACAAAGTCGAGGACTTGCTCTTTTGTACTTTAACTTTTACAAATATGATTCAACCGACGTATTGCAGGTTTCATTTGTATCTTCTTCAGAGAATCCAACATATAGATGCATTTGGCTTAGATATTAATTACAACTTGTACGAACCAATCTCTGTTTTGGAATTTGCAAGCAGTTTTCTTGTAATGCTGATACGTCTACTCGTAGAAAATTTCAACACTCTATCAGAACATCGATTTTACGGAGACTGGAGTACGGTTCTATAAGTTTATTGCATTATAGTGATTATACAGCAACAGGCGTGACGAGGATCTTCCATCTGCAAAAAAACCTTTAGAATGCTATGATGGCCTTTCAGATGGTTTCCCGAGAAGGGGCCCCTCTAGTATAACAATTGTCAAACCAAATAGGTATAGATGGAATAACTTTAGTTTAATTGTGCACAGAGTTTAAGATATGATGAGCATTACGATGCAATGTGACACACACAGCTAATAAAAACAGCTTACAATGTAACATCAATTTGTATGAGAGTGAAACAAATCTGAATACTCTCAATCTGAATGCAACATTCATAGAGAGTGTTGAGTGCAAAATAATACTATGAATCGTTGGTTTAAAATAGGGAGAAGCCATAAAAGTAGCTACTCCGGATTCCAAAATAAAACCTGATAAAACATCATGTGATGGCATTGGCTATAGTGGTTTTACTTCTCATAACACTTCCCCTCATTTTGAGTACTGACTGTAACGCACGTTGATTGATCTTCTGTGACACTGGAAAAGAGACGCACCTGAAAAGAGATGAGGCAATACCTAATTGCATCAACGTAGCCATGGAAACTGGATTACTGTCTTTAAGAAATCAGTGAGATTAAATCTGTCACCCAAATATTGTCAGTGAAGACAAGCGTTCCGGATATCTAAGTTTACATCCAATCGGCTTTTATTGTTACCAGACAACCACTACATTTCTGTCATCTTTTATGACAGGGGAGGTTGTGGGACATTTACTCAATAATATTTCCAATTGTGCACCCTAATTAGTTTTGCTTGCCTAAAAGCGCCCGGTTTACACGATGCCACAAAACCGACTCCGTCGGTAGCCTTTAAAGCGACGAATCTGTCGACGCAAGATTGCGCACTGTTTGTGTATGTGCACTGTATGTGCTGTTCTGGTTATGGGAAGAACTCGCTTCTTGAATTGAAGATGCTCATAGCTATATGCCGTCGCTCTTAATTACAATGCAGTCGAATAAGGTCTGTGTTGGAGATCTTGTAAGTATAGATTAACGTCGTTAGATGTATAATGGACAGTTATTGACAAAGAATAGACGACCCAGCTGTTTCGCTGTGGAAAATAAACCTCGGGACAAAAATATGATGAAAGATAAATTAAGGGCTTTTGGGAGAGAGGGACCAATGACAACAACACCGACCTATTTGCTCGAATGTGGCTCCTTACATTGGACAATCGCGTGGGCTTATCTTTTCCCATTGATTCTAATCCGATGCGATCTTCATTTCCCAAACATCACATAAAAACGCCCAAAATCCTGCAGGCCCACCAGTGCGTGTGCTCAGCGGTGTCGTAGTCACCCTTACGAAGGCATAAAAATATCCATCCTATCTAAAGTATAGGCACGTCCATATTTTGTCTTCTGAGAGAGCGCAAACACACACAGACAGATAGGTACATACGTGCATACATACACACACACACACACACACACACACACACATACATACATACATACATACATACATACATACATACATACATACATACATACATACATACATACATACATTTAAAGAAAATCGTAGGCCAAATAATTTATTATTAATTTCACAGGTATTGCTCTTTGCATCTGTCTATTGAGTACGCCTATGCCTGTTCATAACTTTGAGTTCAGAGTTCAAAATTGGAATGCAAAGTCAGAATTTTCCATCAGCGTGGACTTATCTACACCGATGTTCGACTTAAACTTAAAAGCAATCACCGTGTGTATTGCTCCACAATGGCTTATTTTTATTCAAAGAAAGGATGTTTAGATATTTACATAAATCGAGTTTTTTCTTCAACGGCATTTGTATTTGTCTCATCTAGTTGTCGTATTTACTGGAAACAATATTTATAACTTTGTCATGGACATTCGACGACGAACTATGGCTGCCATTGACCTATGGTCTGTTTGAGAGTAGTTTTATATACTCTATACTTCCATCATGATTTGGCTTGCAAATGAATGTGAAGGAGTTTAAAGGCGTTCCACAAACGGGGAGCACAATAAACAAAAGGCTATAAGCCATAAATATCAGCATGTCTCAACGAGAGTCTGAGGAAAAGCTGAAGGTCCGACAGTACCCTTGGCTTGTGTTTTGTTTTGAGAAATTCGCACATATTTGCAAGCCAAATCAAGATGGAAGTACAATAGCTGAAACTATTGTTGCACAGACCGTAGATCAATGGCATGCTTATAGTCGCAGTACACATCAGGTAACCAAATGTCCATGACAAAATTTAGATCTATTCTCTCAGGCCAACACAGTAAGC
>NC_091948.1:21172794-21330294 GCF_041260155.1 Ptychodera flava | reverse complement strand
GATACTTAGGTAGTACTGATGTAAACATGTGCGTGCATGCTACGTATGTACGTTTCGATTCATTGATGAGTTCATGTACATTAAGAAATGGGTTACTTGTATTTTGTTTGATCAGAAAACCGAGTAAAGCCCAATTCAATGTGAACTTTCCATGTTGTCTTCAACATTCAACGAATTTTGCGTGTAATGCATATTTAGATGGGTAGGTAGGTAGGTAGGTAGGTAGGTAGGTAGGTAGGTAGGTAAGTGAGTAGGTAGGTGGCATTTATGTAAACATGAGCGTCCGTATGTATGTTTCGATTGATCGATCGATCGATCGATTGATAGATTGATTGATTGAGTTTCGCTACATTCATAAAGTTGGTTATTCATATTACCTTGAGTCAGAGAACCGACTGGCGCCAAATGTGAACTTTATATTGTATCATCAACATGTAACGAATTCGACGAAAGCCTTGAGAAAGCGTGATTATAAGCTAAAGACCATACTTTTCCCGCGTATTACTGACCAGTGTGTGTTTTTTTCATTTCGCCCTGATTATTCCTGTACGTGACGTGCCAATGGTTTCCCTCGTCGACGGTGCGCTGAGGTGGCTAAAATTCTTCGAAACTTCCAAGAAGTGAACCGATCAGTCGATTCTCAAACCTTAAAATATACAATATCCAAATACAGTGTCAGCACTCTTACCCGCTAGGTGAAACCTATCTCATCGATTGAATCGCCTTTTGACAAAGGGGTAATTTATCTCGTATCGATTTTAATGAAATGAGGATTCTCTCGAGTATCTGATGTAGGCTTGACACTTTGCCTGTGATGGGCGACTGGGAATATATGTACTTTTTGTGGCGGTAATTACTCTTAAATCTCGACTGCTCGACTGACTGCTAACGCCGTCGTGACTTATCACGCTTTTCTGAATGATAATACAACGTCAAATTGAATATTAGCGATACATGGGAGGAAGAGATCATTAATGTAAGCAATGCCCCATGGAATTCACCTTTCGGGGGAACATATTAGGGAGTTATAAAGTGCTGTTATTAAAGTTTAGGGTGTATTGCATGCTAAGCTATACTTGTTTATTTTGCAATTCTGTTTTATTGGTACTAAGTGGTCCTATTTAGTCGTTTCGCACCGTAGAATCATCGATTGACATAAAACTCAATTTTCAAAGTCATGGATATAAATGGGAAGCCATCGTTCAAGAATCAATTCATGACCTGCAAATTTATCGTGCCGTAAACATGCTGCCCACACGCGACAAAATAAACCTCACAAATAATATATGTGTACACATCGCAAGCAGGAGCGCCGTTACATTCATTCTTCATGTGCACGAACGGAAGATTATTTTATAGTTTCTTAATCATCCGTATCTTTCATGACCTACATTCAACAAGGACATGACCTTGGCAGACATTCACGTCACTCTCAGCTGACGTAGTCACTACACATTATTAGTCATCTGATATGGTACAATTCCCAAGCAGCGCTGAACAGATGTTATCCGTCAAATCGGCAAAGACATTACATGAGTAAAGTAACAAAGCACGCTCGTACATTTATCTCAATAAATGCACGGAAAAAGATAAAAATTGGTCGAACATGCTAATTTTTCCTTATAAAGGAACTAGTTGGCTTTTTTGTGTTTGTTCAAATTTAGTTTGAGAAGGCGCGATGGAGTAAGGCCTAATGAGCAAGCTTTGTAAAGCTACAGGAAGGTAGAACCCGAAAGCGGCAACCCAATTGAGATGTGCCCTTTATAATCTAGGCTAACGGATTGCAATGTAATTACTTTTTCCTGCTTGTCTTGTACACGACAATCACACAAAATACATATATTCCACAGAAATGAAATAAATATCAGGGACGGTCAATAAGATCTCTTGAGGGATGTTCAGAGGGGAATATTGCAATTTTTTTTTTCGTCTGCAAAGTTTAAGTTACTTTTCGGAATCAACAGAACGTGCAAATTTTCTTCCTATAGAAATTCGATAATTTGACTATGTGAATATTTGTTGCAAATCTTTTGCAAACAGAGTAAGGATGAAAGTGTTTCAGCAAATTTCATTCTGCAGATTTTTGGCCGGGAATAACCATTCACACATACTGTCACCTGTTCCAATTTTGCCACAGTTACCATGGAAAGAGAAAATCTAACCAATCACAGATTTTAAGCGGGTAGCCGCTTTTTAAAAACAGCGCCCTAACATGGGCATTTGGAATACCACGGAACGCCCCTTTGACCATATATGGGCATATTTAGATTAGAGGTGACCGTATACCTTTAATGTTCGAAATGTTAAATACATGTTTTAATTCCCAAGCTGACAGCTAGACCGTTGTAAATTCTACAATATCGATTTTACGCGCTCAATCTTTCTGTTATCAGGAGTTTGCCCCATTCACCAGCAAACATACGTTGCATCGGCTTTGCTCAGCAGTTTGTGAACCCCTTTATTGCCTAAAACGTATGGTAATAGCACTGTGCTGACAGTAAATACAAGAAGTACCCGATGTTTAGAATTATACAACAAGTCAGGCACAGAAGATTACCTTTAGAAACAGTGAATAATGCCAATAATGCCGATTTAAAAATACAGATTATATAAGATGTCTGCATTTCTCGCAGACGAGGGAAATCGTTAAAATATGAAAAAGTGCACAGACGAAAATCCATGCAGTTCATTGTGCTATTCGTAAGCTCCCCAAAGGTTGGATGATTTGTTGGAGAGCCTGATATCTCTCATTTATCTGAATATAAAAAAATGAATTTAAATACACATGTTTAAATGTAGTGTAATAGAGATATCCATGCAGTAGCAGTGTACTGTTTGAGAGCGCCGAGTCTGCAGTAAAAGCCTTCTGGGTACTGGGCAGATGATCTTCTCTGACCTTTGTATCTAATCGTTGAAATTATTTCTTTAGGATTCCCGGCTTATCGAAAACCCAGACAAACATATTGAAATATTACCGGGTGTCTTATGAAGTTAAAATGCAAATCATGCGTTTTAAGTCGAAGTTACTCAATTTTTGGTGGGGGCGTAACGTAAACACAGTCCTTTCCTTTGCCTGTAAGTTGTTCCAATATTGGTTTCTCCCTCACCGTCCATTATAGCAATAGACTGTGAACAGCTTTTATCCATTTGGTAACCCTGCATGCAGCATAGGCGATATATCAATTTGATGTGTTCTTCTTGGTTGTTCACTATACAGCATGGATTACACCATACACACACACACATATATATATATATATATATATATATATATATATATATATATATATATATATATATATATATATATATATATATATATATATATATATATATATATATATATATATATATATATATATATATATATATATATATTATATATATATATATATATTTCAATCCTCAACAATGTGTAACCGTACTCTCTGTGCCCAAGTTCAGAGATTGCCATAAAGCCATTATGGTGATAACCAGGAGGGCACATTGTATACATTTTGTGTATTTCGCTCACTGCTTTAATAGTAGTTAGAGCACTCTGAGATTGTTGGGCAGTCTCTTGCGTAATAAGGGGCGTTCACTGTTGGCAGTATGCTTCGCTCATGGTACGTGTTGCCGTTAGAGCACTCTGGTGAGTTGATATTTCAATCCTCAACAATGTGTAACCGTACTCTCTGTGCCCAAGTTCAGAGATTGCCATAAAGCCATTATGGTGATAACCGGGAGGGCACATTGTATACATTTTGTGTGTGTATATATATATATATATATATATATATATATATATATATATATATATATATATATATATATATATATATATATATATATATATATATATATATTTATATATAATCCCATGGTATTTTTCTCTGTTTGACGTCATCGTATACGAGTGTTTTTCGCGGAGCCGTACAACTTCGAGCCGAAGGCGAGAAGTTGGCAGCTCCGCGAAAAACACGAGTATACGATGACGTCAAACAGAGAAAATTCCATGGGATTATATATTTATCACATGAACAGTCTTCTTATTTTTCTTTGATGTGGATGGATCAAAATTATTTTAACAATTGCATGATTTTTATCGCGATTTTGTGTTTTATTTACGCGGATTACTTTCATTTAACGAGTAAAGCGGCCCGTCACCCAGGAGATGTGCAAATGTTTACAGGTATACTTTCATTCATAAATCCGATTAAGCTGAAATTTCGCTACAGCGAAAGGTATCTCCACCAATCAGACATCCGGATTCGGTCACGTGCGCGTGTCAATCATTGTCTCGCGCTGGAGCGATGCCAATGCAAGTCTGCCATCATAGCTTTCACCGTACCGTGCTACCGACGGATAGGCATAGTATTTTGAGTTATTTAGAATATTTACAATTACATTTATGAAGTTAATACAATGGCACTATCGAAACAGTAGTTATCATACTTAGATATGCTGTGGCTTTTAAAATATCACAAGTTTACGACCTTATAGCGAGCCCGAAAGATTCAGATCGATGACACACAGAGTGTACGCTTGTTGTTGTTGGCACTGCCGTATACGTCACCGGTCTCCGCCGCGCCGGTGGCCATCTCAGTCGTCAATCAATGTTTTCGTTTTATGGAGGACTTTGATGTTTGCTGTGACACGTATCGCCCGTAGGTGCATCTCAATTTTGTTACTTGATGGAACTCTGTTCTGTTGTACAGTGAGTGTTGTCCGAGTCAACTTTCAAAATAAATCGGATTCTACAGCGCTGCACTGCAGAGTGTATATGTCTTCACTACAGCCTTCCGCTGCAGGTTTGATCTCGATCGAGAAACGACGGAATAATTTGTGTGATGAAGGAAATTTATCGTTGTTCGTCGAATGACTTTATGCTTGTGCCTTCTATGTCGCTTCCCGAAGATTATACGGTACTCATTTATTAAGTTGAACTTTCGTTGAGGTGTATCTTTAGGGTTTATCGCCAACCGGGATCGCCAGGTACGACGTCGCTTGGCGATCGCCAGGTACGACGACGTCCACATTGAGCCTTACGACTGGAGCAGTGACGTTACTGAGCCAAATGATCGATGGTATCCTCATTCGATTCTTGCTGTTAGGTATATTCGTCCCAGATTCTTGGGAATAGCTAAAGCTTTAGCGACTTGGAATTTCGTTGGACATGCCTTCTATGTTTCCATATCTGGATTTATCGCGCCGGGTCACCTTTTTGTCAAAATTCTGTGTTTCAGGAAAAAAGTTCCGGTTGATGACGTACAACAGGGTAATATGGATTTCTTATCTGTGCTGGTGTACGTCACACAGGTGGAGATACGGGCCAGTTCATGTGATATATATATATATATATATATATATATATATATATATATATATAATATATATATATATATATATATATATATATATATATATATATATATATATATATATATATATATATATATATATATATATATATATACTCTTTTATTCAAAGCTCAGCGTTTCCACATCATCGTTGACTTGGAGACATGAAATTTATGACTCATTGTAAGTTCACACTCCATGGCAGGAATGACCATTTTTAATGGTGTTCATTTGAGCATCTTGGATCGTGTGCCATTAGTTAAAATAGCTAAATGGTAAAAACATTGTAGATCCCGTCGGTGGACCATTGCAACCCTTTATAAGACTGACCGTAAGCCGTTCCCTGGTGTGACTGCTGGGTGTATGAAGGAAAACTCCAGGCTTCAGTATCAATATATCATTTCTCAGTTTATCAACCTCACCCTTTGTGTCATTTTATGATCTGTGATGAGGCCCTAGTCTGTCGATGACCTGTCCAGTAGAAACTTCAAGAACGAGTTCGGTAGTTAATCTTAATTGCTTCCTGGAATTGCACGTTAGCTGAGAACTTTCGAGGATTGCTGTATGGTGAAATGTTGGTTTGGAACTTATTCAGAACTGTTATATTGTTATATTAATGATTATATAGTTGTAATGCTAGAAGTTTGTAGAAAGGGCGTGTTAGCTTTGAAGAGAACAAAAAACCCTGAGTCAGACAGATTTAGGATTGAATCTCAATCGGACTTGGATTGAACTTGAAGCTTGTTACTAGCCAATGGTGCTTTCTGACTTCATTTGAACGTACAACTTGAGACGACATCTCTGTGTGTTAAGCTGATGTCAACTGGGAAGTGTAACTCACCAGAGGTGCTGTGCTTTGCCATGTTCTGTTAGGGAACGTTCAGTTATTACTGCCGGGGTCGGGCCGGCAAAATACAGGGGTCACCTTAAATTTGAAAACTGCAAAGGGGGGGGGGGTCATGTATTTTTCAAACAGCTCATAGGGGGTACACTTAATTTTCATAAGTATCAGTCCCGTCAAAAAGCAGTTTCAGTGTTCAGAAATGTTCTTGGAGATAAAAATGATTCGCTGCATGATTTTATTCTTAGAAGTCATTTAACTGTAAATCTGAACAAAAGTATAATTATCTGTTACATGAACATCTTGACTTGGCAACTCTGAGACTTGTCTTATTGTAAATCGAGCTCACTGAGGGCAATGAACAATTTCTATTACTTACACATGCGAGACATTGCAAGTTTTGCCAGTGAAATTATTTAACTGTTACCTGTAGACTACTAGTATATTGAAAAATGAAATTATACTTTTAGGTGAAATTCCAATATCATAATTGTTGTCCACATCTGAACTTTCAAATACCCTTTTTTAATCAAGTACATTTGTATCAATTATCAAACACCTATGAAAGCACAAATTAATTTGAGTTAGCATTGTAAAAAATTATTTATAGTTTTCTCTTAGACTCTAATTTATAGTGAATTATAGTGAACATTTCGGTGAAATTCCAAAATCCAATTTCTTGCACACATATCAACCTTTAACCATCCTATTCTAAATCTAAATAAGTACTTTAAAATGAATTATCAAACGTCTATAAATACACGGATTTAGATAGTTTTGTATTCGGAAAAAATTATTCATAGTTTCCTCATAGACTACAATGTATAGTGAATCTACATTTCGGTGAAATGCCAAAATCCAATTTCTTACACACATATCCATTTGTAACCACCCTAGTCTAATCAAGTACAATAATGTTAATAATCGAGAGTACATAAATACACAGGTTTACCTATTTTTGTATTGGACAAAATTATTCATAGTTTCCTCATAGACTCCAATGTACAGTGAATCTACATTTCGGTGAAATTCCAGAAATCAATTTCTGGCGAACACATCCATTTGTTACCACCATATTCTAATCAAGTTCATTAATAGTAATAACCGAGAGTACATAAACACACAGGTTTACCTATTTTTGTATTGGAAAAAATATTCATAGTTTCCTCCTATACTCCCATGTATAGTGCACAGTGGATGAACATTTTCAGTGAAATTCCAAAATCAGATTTCTTGTACACATAATATGCACCTTTAACCAACATATTCTAATCAAGTACAATTATGTTAATTATTCAACGTCTATATATGCACAAGTATAGCAACTTTTTCATTGGAAAAAAATTATTGACAATTTTATCATAGACTCCCATGTATAGTGGATGAACGTTTTTGGTGAAATTCTGAAGTCAAATTTTTTGTCCACATACCAGTTGTAACAACCTTATTCCAATTTAAGTACATTTATGTCAATTAGAAAATACCTATAAATGCATAGATTACGGCGCGCCAAATGTTTCAAAAATATTTATCGTCATAGAGTAAAAATAAACTGTCAAAGTTTCTTTCTAAAAAAAGTCTTAACGTGTATGAATAATAAAGAAAAAAGTTCTTTCGTCCATATCATTGCATTTTATTAATGTACCTTTTCATAAAAATAGCATTCATTTGAAAATACGTGTCATTGAATATTTGAATGTGTCTGTACAGATAAAGATGACGTGCAACCGTCTTCTTGATTGAATAAAAAAAATTCGATGGAATTACGGAAGAAAATAAACGAGAAAAGTATTATTGCAAAAAAGGGCAGAATGTTATGTAATGCTTAATTGTAAAATATTCTTTAAACCGTAATGAGAAGATAAACTTTTCAAAAATTTGGAAATACCACACTCCCATACTTATTGACGTACACATACACGTGTATTTGATATAAAGGTGCAATGAATGCTGATTAAAAGGGGAAAAAGAAAAAAAAATCAAGCACACACACTCAAAATATTGAAATGATTAAAAACAAAACCACAAATAGTACTTGCACTACTACCAAAACACAAAATGAATCACCATCAGGTCTGACTAAAAAAAGAAAGAGAATCACAATTGAAAAGTCGACCTAGATCGCGCCGGCGTTGAGGCTGTACAGAAACCAAAACGAGGTCAGCTTGGAAAAAAAACCAAAGCGAGGTTACAAAAAAAAAAGAGGTTACCAAAAAAAAAAAAAAAAAAAAAAAAGAGGTTACCAAAAAAAAAAAAAACTCAGTAGAAAAAAATGAGGCCCGTTCGAGAAAAGAAAACAGAGTGGGACACCCCGCAGAAAAAGCCCAACATGAAAATTGAATAATTGATTGTTACAGTTTAATGCCAGAGGGTTTTGGATCATCACACTCGGATGTTGTACAAGATATTTGGGGTATTTCAGCAATAACTCTCAGCTTCTAGTCTTCAATATCATCTCATGGACGCCCAAGTTACCGACACGTCCCATTCTATATTAAACAGTTACCAGTTTTGGTTAAAAGCGGACAAAACACTCGTGGTGGTTCGTCGGCTGCCAGCGGTCCCCTCGCTCCAATGTACACTCGAGGTGGTAAGCCAGCGGCCGGCGGTCCCGTCGCTAGTACAGTAGGCCTACACGCCGGCAACCAGCGATCCCCTCGCTGTAAATGTAGGGCCGCCTCTCCCAAACCATAGACAGTCTGTGCCCAAACCCGAACAAAACAATGGCTAGCCGCTAGCCCACGGTTACGTGTGGTTCGATACACAGCGGCCGCCGTGTGGGTATGCATAGCAAAATTGCATACCACGCAGCGCACAGCGGCCCAGTTCTGCATGGCAGGGCTGTGTGTTACCGGCGTGACACGGCCTCCCGTATATAACGCCGGTAACACACAGCCCTGCCATGCAGAGCTAGCAGCGGCCGCTGTGTATCGAACCACACACGTATCCCTGGGTTTAGCCTCTAAACGGAGTGTGGCAAAGGCAAAAATACTCGGGCTGAAACACCCCGTTTAAATTCGAGGCAACGTTTTCACTAGTACATGTAGAACGCGAACGGCTGTGAGGTCCCGGGTGTGAGGTAGGGCCTACCAGCGTTATACACGGCCAGCCAGGCCGTATAACGCCGGTAACTCACAGACCTGCCACCCAGAGCTATGTATAGGCTACTGCACAAATATCGTAGCTCCATATATTGGACTGTGTGGATATAAAGATTTCTGCAATGGATATCGACATGTCGTGTATGTGCCGGTCTAGCCCTGCGAGTATAGTGAGAGTATCTGGCGTTGCGAAGGCCGGACACTCTCGCCATATACTCGTAGTCGTAAGGCTTCATGCTTGTACAGTTGCGTCGCTCGTCTTGTCGAACACGGAAAACGATGGACGTTCTCTCAACACGCGGCAGATTTCTTCAAAACTATTCATTTTATCATGATTCGAATTTGGGTGATCTTTGAGGATAGACGAGGAATTACCAAATAACGAGGTGGTATATTATCATGGTATTTGAACCCGATGTATCGAACAGACGTATAAAACTGTGTAGAAATCATGTAGGCCAAACGGCGATGACAGTGGTGCTCGGTGGAAGGCCTGCAGTGGGCTCCCTGCCATACCACGCCTAAGGCATCGATATGTTCGCAGTGTTGCTACAAGGGTTGTACGTCTCGCTCGTGATCTGACCTGTGGACTGCTCAGTTAACTTGACTCTCTGGAACTATTCACTGTTAACTTGGACGTTCTTTAGGTGATATTGCCCACTTCATTTCATCAAGTATGGTTTCAAGTAGAGCAGGGCCCAGCCAAACTAGCCAAGCTAGGTTTCAAGATGTCACGTTATCACTGAAATGCTCAATTAGTATTTAGTCAAACATTGGAGTATGTGGTGATCGGATTCCCGGCTGTTGGGGATTCATCGATCGAAGGAAACGTGAACCATGAGTTTTTTAATAAAATAATTGTAATTTCGGGCTTGTTTTTTTTTCTGTGGCGAGTGCTCGTTTTTTTCTTTTTTTTTCTTTTTTTCTTTTTTTTTTTTGCTGTGGCGAGTCCTCATTTGTTTTTTTTCCCACAGGCCCACGCGTTTTTTTTGTATCTCTGTTCATGGCATTTTTTATTTTTTTCGTTTTTATTTTATTTTATTTTTTTTGTAGATGAGATCCATTTTTGTCTAGAGCCATCACTGCCGAATTTTTTCTCCGATTTTCTCTCTTTACTGTCAAAGCGGCTGGTGGTTCATATTATATTTTTGATTATCTATAATACGTTTATTATGAGACGTAGTGCTTTTTAATTTTCTTAAGTACATAAATAATTTTATGTATGCATGGCCTTTTTTGTCTGATTCTTTTATAATGATTTTCTGTATGTGGTTCACATTTTTATTTTTTGTATTATTTTTTTCCGAGTGATAGTAGTGATTTTTAGTGATTTTTCTTGTGAATTTTGTGGACGTACCACTGTATAACATATTTTTTTTGTAAAATCATTATACTATTATACGTGTATGTAGTCGATAAGTATGGATGTATGACTTTTTCAAATCGTTGAAAATTGTTTATTTCCTAATTACACTTAAAAGATTTTTTCTCAAGTTAAAATGAAGTATTAAATGACATTTTCTGTCTTTTGTTTTTTAATTATACTTTTCTTACTTATTTCCTTCCTAATGAGACCGAATTTTTATTTCAATTGAGAAAGACAGTTTATTTTTGCACTGAATCGAAAAATATTTTTGAAACATTTGGCGCGCCGTATGTTTCAAAAATATTTATCGTCTTAAACGTGTATGGATAATAAAGAAAAAGTTCTTTCGTCCATAACATTGCATTTTATTTATGTACCTTTTCATAAAAATAGCATTCATTTGAAAAAATATATGTGTCATTAAATATTTGAATGTGTCTGTACAGATAAAGATGACGTGCAACCGTCTTTCTCGATTGAAATAAAAATTCGATGGAAATACGGAAGAAATTAAACGAGAAAAGTATTATCGCAAAATAGGGCAGAATGTTGTGTAATACTTAATTGTAAAATATTCTTTAAACCGTAATGAGAAGATAAACTGTTTGCAAAAATTTAGAAATACCACACTCCCATACTTATTGACGTACACATACACGTGTATTTGATATAAAGGTGCAATGAATGCTGATTATAAGGGAAAAAAGAAAATAAAATCAAGCACACACACAAAAAATATTGAAATGATTAAAAACAAAACCACAAATAGTACTTACACTACTACAAAAAATCAAAATGAATCACCATCAGGTCTGACTAAAAAAAGAAAGAGAATCACAATTGAAAAGTCGACCGAGATCGCGCCGGCGTTGAGGCTGAAAAGAAACCAAAACGAGGTTACCAAAAAAAAAACCCAAAAAAACCCCCACCAAAACGAGGTTACCAAAAAAAAAAAAAAAAAAAAAAAAAAACTCAGTAGAAAAAAAAGAGGCCCGTTCGAGAAAAGAAAACAGAGTGGGACACCCCGCAGAAAATGGCCAACATGAAATTATCAACGCCATGATTGTTACAGTTTAATGCCAGAGGGTTTGGATCATCACACTCGGATGTTGGACAAGATATTCTGGGTATTTCAGCGATAACTCTCAGCTTCTAGTCTTCAATATCATCTCATGGACGTCCAAGTTACCGACACGTCCATTCTATATTAAACAAAAACACTCGTGGTGGTTAGTCGGCTGCCAGCGGTCCCCTCGCTCATGGCGTGCCTCAATATACACTCGAGGTGGTAAGCCAGCGGCCGGCGGTCCCGTCGCTAGTACAGTAGGCCTACACGCCCGCAGCCAGCGATCCCCTCGCTGTACAGGTAGGACCGCCTCTCCCAAACCATACACTGTAAAAATAGCGGACGCTAGACGCGTCTTTACGCGTTCAAAATGTACATGTCGGTGTTCAAATTTGAACGGCTAGTGTTCATATTGTTAACACTAGTGTTCATAATATTAACAATGATGTTCTAAACCTGAACACTATGTGTTAACAACGATCTCCTTCAAGTGTTCAAAAACTCAGCATCACAGAAATTTTACAATACTGTGAAACAATTAACAGTCTTTTGTGTTTTTTCTTTACAATGGCTATATTAAATTTACTATTGCTTCTCTGTCCGGCAAAAGTACACTGATTTGGTGTAACGAATTTCACACTAAGTGAAAAATATTTCCGGCCTACAATTGCTGAAAGCATGTTTTTTCTAAAAAAGGAAGTATACAAAATAATTTTACACGTTTATTACGGGTTGAAAGTTTAAAATTAGAAAAGAAAATCAGAAAACCACCATGAACGTTTTAATTTTAACATCGGCGTGCAAGGGGCGTTCTACTTCTTAACACTTAGTGTTCAAGTTTGGTGTCTTTTCCTATCCCATGATGCATCAAAACGGAAGTTGCGACATTTTTCTTGTAAGCGCACCCTGAAGTCGTGATCGTGCGGAAGCAAGACCAGAAAGGGTAAGTTTCCTCTCCAAAATAGTAAAAGGTATTCGATTTTTGAAGCATCTATATTATCGTCCTTTGAAATTAATTGTATTGTACCTTGAAATAGCTTAACTACGTGAAAAAAACCTTTTTTCTTTCAGTGGCTGCTATACCAACAACTAGCTGTGACTACGCAGTGGTACTTTTGGCCATGGCGTATCGATCGATCTCACTCGGGTCAAGGGTCATCACAATACAACTGTAGTGATAACCCTTGACCTGAGCGCGATCGATACGCCTTGCATAGTACCGCTGCGTAATAACAACTAACATATGTCTTTTAGTAAACACAATCGCATGTAAAACATCAGTTAAACATCGTAGAGTATACAATGTATTGTTTCAGCATATGAGAGTTTGGCTTTTTAATTTTAATCAATTGATCACAAGAAGCAGCAAATATTTTGTAACAGTTTTGAAGAGAGGCACTGTATATGAAAGTCTCCACCTTTCCTTATAATAATCAGCCCCTTGTCTTTCATTTAAAGTTTCATCTCGCCATATTACCTATTGTTGCATTTTTTCAGGATGTAAAAAGTTGGATTTAACTGAAAATCGAAGAGTCGTTATAGAAGCTGGTGGTACAGATAACGAAGAAGATGAGTGTACAGGTAGCTGTCTGGAAACAAGCTTGAGAAAACTCAGCTCATCTCTAATGTAGATTTAAACTTCCAAGGGTCAGTAACTGAATTTTGATAAATTTCTGTATTTTTATTCTGAATTAATCTAAGCTTTGGTAGCATGCTATGATCAACTAAATGTGCTGGGGAATAAGCTTTCACAGACGTGTAGTCTCCCTTATTTAAATTAAAGCTGATATTTATTGTTAGCTCTTTCAAAATGTGTACATGAAAATCCATACATGCATTTATGAAAGTCATCTGTACACTCAGTCTCATCCATTTGAACACCATCTGACATCTTTGTATTTGCAGGCAGCTTTCAAGACAATATGACAAAATGTTTTTACATAAAAATTCAGCCTTGAATGGATGTAAAAGCGACAGACCATTCAGAGTAAAAATGTCCACTCTGAATTACTGATTTTTCTGAAAATTTCATTTTCTGTCACTTTCTGCTTCAATTTTTCATCCCCCCCCTTGCATCTGATGAAGGAGACTTCATGTACTTTGAAAGCTTATGCCCTTGTAACATTTAGTTGATCATAGCCTGCTACCAAACCGTAAATTATTTTGTATTGTAGCTCAACACGTCTCTTGTACTTAGCAACTGGTTTTTAGCTTTGCTGTCAGCTAAATAGGTGGATGTGTAGCATTGTCCTCAAATTTGTACTTCCAAAGGTTTTTCTTCAAAACAGTCTGTACGAATCCTTTAATATTTGGATTACTGGTCCCAAGGGATTACCCTAATCAGATATGTTCAAATTATGATGAAATATGCAAATTTATATTTTTGAGGCTAAGTTTGCTATTTTTTGGAAAAAATCTTCTTCTCTTTTACTGACGTCTTCAATATTTTGTAACATGTCCCTAAAAATGACCATCGTCAAATTTGTGCTAGTTGTGATGAAATATTTAAATTTTTATATTTCATGGCAATTTTTGTCATTTTTGGTCAAGCAATCTTTAAAACATCTTTTTCAAAACTGCTAATCGAACAGCTTTGATATTTAGGACATAGATCTCTCTACTGGTAGTCTTTTTCAGATTGTTAAAATTATGCAGAAATTTGCAACTTTTTTTTTGGCATTAAAGACATTTCAGACATTTTTAAGACATTGGGAATTACCAAAATGTGATATATTCAAGTTATGATGAAATGTTCATTTTCATTTTAAGGGTGATTTTTACCATTTTTTAGTAAAACAAAATTGTGTAAAAATTAATAGCAGGGTACACCAGAATTTGAAAGGTTTTTACGAATATGTTTTAAATTTCTGAGAGGTATATTTTTGAAATGTCACCCATTTATTTCAGGGTTATTTAAAGATATTACAAACAAACTAACCTTTTTTTATGAAGGACTTTGTTGGACAAGGAAATAGGTTTTACCCTGCCAAGGACCCCCTTCCCCAACTTTCTACATGTTGTGTCTTACTGTGACACTTTGACAACTTGACATGTTGTGTTTACTTTAGTGTGGACAACTATATGCCATGTGCACCAGAGAAAGCCTTGACTAACTTCTTTTTTCTTCAAAATTTACTATTGTCCATATAGGAGGAAATGTCTTTAAGAAACCATCTTACAAAATGGAGTATGCATTTCATACATATACGTCTTTTCAAGACAAGATGTGTGCCAAATTTTGAGCTTTTTCAGATGATTTTTGTACGTTTTAAACAAGTATGAACATAAAACGTAATCCACAATATGGTGATTTTATTGCTTGTGTTTTTGATAGGAAGGTGTTAACACTGTTGGTTTTTCCTCTGACAAACTTTACATACAAAGTTGCAATGTTTATTTACCCATTTTACAGTAAATTATTGTATTTTACTCTAGAAATGTTTCGTGTATTTTTAGAATTAAAATAATTTTACAGGAAATCAATGGTCTGTAATGTTATTTCAAGGCTTGAACATACCGTGAACGCCCAAAATTAAAGGTGTTCAACAAGCGCGCATCATGTGTTCTAGCCTTTAACACACTTATCGTTGAACGGCGTCCATGCGTTCAAAAAGTGTTACAGCCCTTTGAACGCGTAAAAGCGTTCAATTTTTTGAACACATTCCTGTGCAACGTGTGTTCAGATATGGAACACCATGGTGTTCAATATAATG
Organism: Ptychodera flava; assembly: GCF_041260155.1. Lineage (NCBI taxonomy): Eukaryota > Metazoa > Hemichordata > Enteropneusta > Ptychoderidae > Ptychodera > Ptychodera flava. The sequence continues at coordinate 21,314,867 of NC_091948.1, read as the reverse complement.
TCTTATGAACACGTAGCGTTCAAAATCTGCACACGTGTGTTCAAAAATTGAACGTTGGTTGAACACGTAGTGTTAAATTTCTGAACGTCTGGAGGCGTTCAAAAAGTGTTACAAAAAGGCGTTTAATTGGTGTTCTATCCTTGAACACTTAACTTTACAGTGTAGACATTCTAGGCCCAAACCATGGAGTCCTACCCCAACAAAACGATGGCTAGCCACTAGCCCACGGTTACGTGTGGTTCCGATAAATAGGGACCGCCGTGTTCAAGTTGGTATGCATAGTAAAATTGCATACCACGCAGCGGCCGCTATGCATCGAACCACACGTAACCGTGGGTTTAGCTTCTGAACGGAGTGTGACAAAGGCAACAATACTCAGCTAACACTCGGTCTAGATTCGAGGCAACGTTTTCACTAGTGCATGTAGAACGCGAACGCGCCCGACTTGACAAACACCGATCAAGCAGCCGCTCCTTCTCTGTATACTGTAGCTCCGGGTGGCAGGGCTGTGAGTTACCGGCGTTATACGCCAGGCAGTATACGCTTAGCGCACAGCCTAGTCCTGCGTACATGTCGGTGTGTTCCCTGCGTTATACGGCCTCCACTACTGTGGTGGAGACCGTATAACGACGGGAACACACAACCTGTACGCAGGGTTACTCACAGCCCTGCCACCCAATGCTATGCATATAGGCTACTGCAGAAATATCGTAGCTCCATATATTGGACTCTGTGAATATAAAGTTTTCAGAGTGCCGGTCGAGCCCTGCGAGTATAGTGAGAGTGTCTGGCGTTGCGAAGGCCGGACACTCTCGCCATACTCGTAAGGCTTGTGCCGATCCTGAGAGATCGCGGTATTGCGTCGCTCGTCATGTCGCGACCATGGAAAACGATGGACATTCTCTCTACACGCGGCAGATTTCTTCAAAACTATTTATCATGATTTGGGTGATCTTTTAGGATAGACGAGGAATTATACCAAACAACGAGGTGGTTTATTATCATGGTTTTTAACGCGATGTATCGAATCACACGTAACTGTGTAGAAATATGTAACGGCGATGACAGAGCGGCTCGGTGGAAGGCCTGCAGTGCCCCCTTGTCATACCGCGCCTAAGGCATCCATATGTTCGCAGTGTTGCTATGAAGGGTCATGGGTTGTACGTCTCGCTCGTGACCTGACCTGTGGACTGCCTGAAATTGGCTCAGTTAACTTGACTCTCTTGAACTATTCACTGTTAACCTGGACGTTCTTCAGGTGATATTGACCACTTCACTTCATCAAGTACGGTTTCAAGTAGCTCTGCTTGGCAGGGCCCAGCCAAACAGAGCTAGGTTTCAAGATGTCAAAGTTATCACTGAAATGCTCAATTAATATTTCGTCAAACATTGTAGTATGTGGTGATCGGATTCCCAGCTGTTGGGGATTCGTCAATCGAAGGAAACGTGAACCATGAGTTTTTTGAATAAATTAATTGTAATTTCGCGCGTTTTGTTTTTTTTTTCTGTGGCGAGTGCTCATTTTTTCTTTTTTTCTTTTTTTTCTTTTTTTTTTGCTGTGGCGAGTGCTCATTTGTTTTATCTTTCCACAGGCCCACGCTTTTTTTTTTGTATTTGCTGTGTTCATGGCAATTTTTTTTATTTTATTTTGGTAGATGATGTCCACTTTTGTCTAGAGCCATCACTGCCGAATTTTTTCTCTGATTTGCTCTCTTTACTGTCAAAGCGGCTGGTGGTTCATATTATATTTTTGATTATCTATAATACGTTTTTTATGAGACGTACTGCTTTTTAATTTTCTTAAGTACATAAATAATTTTATGTATGCATGGCTTTTTTTGTCTGATTCTTTTATAATGATTTTCTGTATGTGGTTCACATTTTAATTTTTTGTAATTTTTTTTCCGAGTGGTAGTAGTGGTTTTTAGTGATTTTCTTTCTTGTGATTTTTGTATACGTACCACTGTATAACATATTTTACTTTTGTTTTGTAAAATCAGCACTCATTGCACCTTTTACGCGAACTATTATATGTGTATGTATGTCGATAAGTATGGATGTATGACTTTTTCAAATCGTTGAAAATTGTTTATTTCCTAATTACGCTTTAAAGAATATTCTCAAGTTAAAATGAAGTATTAAATGACATTTCTGTCTTTCGATTTTAATTATACTTTTCTTATTTATTTCCTTCCTAATGACACCGAATTTTTATTTCAATAGAGAAAGACAGTTTATTTTTGCACTGAATCGATAAATATTTTTGAAACATTTGGCGCGCCGTAGTCATGGTGATGACTTGATATTTAAAGGAAAATTAATGGCTTTAGTATTAATGTACCCTTTATCGGCCTGCAGCCTTCAAATGTCACTCTTTATGTCATACTATAATTTGTGATGAGGTCATTGTCTCTCATAACCTGTCAAGAAAAATCTTCAAGAATGATTTGTATCGTTACAGGTAGTCTATATTTGGTATTGGAATTACATGTTAGTTAAGGACTTTTCAGAACAGTTACTGTCGTTCTGTCTATAACCACAACACAGCATCCTGAGTCAGTTAGACTAGGATTGGATCTTGATTAGGCTTGGATTGAAATTGAAGCTGAGTTAGACTTGGATTGAACTTGAATCTATTTACCAACCAATGGTGCTTTCTGACTTTCTATTTAACTTACAACTTGAGACGACATGCCTCTGTATATTTCAGCTTGTGTCAACTGCGCACTGTAAAGTTAAGTGTTAAAGGATAGAACACCGATTAAACGCCTTTTTGTAACACTTTTTGAACGCGTCCAGACGTTCAGAAATTTAACACTACGTGTTCAACCAACGTTCAATTTTTGAACACACGTGTGCAGATTTTGAACGCTACGTGTTCATCAGATATTATATTGAACACCATGGTGTTCCATATCTGAACACACGTTGCACATGAAATGTGTTCAAAAATTGAACGCATTTACGCGTTCAAAGGGCTGTAACACTTTTTGAACGCATGGACGCCGTTCAACGATAAGTGTGTTAAAGGCTAGAACACATGATGCGCGCTTGTTGAACACCTTTAATTTTGGGCGTTCAGGGGGTGTTCAAGCCTTGGAATAACATTACAGACCTCTGATATTCAATAAAATTATTTTATTCTAAAAATACACAAAGCATTTCTAGAGTAAAATACAATTACTGTAAAATGGGCAAATAAACATTGGCCAATTTGTATGTAAAGTTTGTCAGAGGAAAATACCAACGGTGTTAACACCCTCCTATCAAAAACATAAGCATTAAAAATCACCTTAAAAAATGTAGATCGTTTTAAAAAATATGAACAAAGTAATAACATAACAGGTTTTTCTTAAATATTGGGGATTACGTTTTAAGGTTCATACTTGTTTAAAATGTACAAAATATCAACTGAAAAAGCTCAAAATTTGGCTTACTTACTGTGTTGAAAACATGTGTATGTATGGAATGCATACTTCATTATTTTACGATGGTTTCTTAAAGACATTTCCTCTTGTATAGACAATTGAAAATTTTGAAGAAAAAGAAAGTTAGCCAAGGCTTCTCTAGTGCACATGATACATAGTTGTCCACATTAAAGTAAACACAACATGTAAAGTTGTCAAAGTGTCACAGTAAGGCACAACATGCAGAAAGTGGGGAAAGTTGGTCCTTGTGAGGGTAAAACCTATTTCGTTGTCCAACAAAGTCCTTCATGAACAAAAAGCTTTGTTTGTTTGTAATATCTTTAAATAAACAATGACATAAATCGGTGACATTTCAAAAATCTACTTCTCAGAAATTAAAAACATATTCGTTAAGACCTTTCAGATTCTGGTGTACCTTGCTATTAATTGTTTATACAAATGTTTTTACCTAAAGTGATGAAAATCACCCTTAAAATAAAAAAATGTAGATTGCATCATAATGTGAATATATCACATTGTGGTAATCCCTCATATCTTAAAATGTCTGAAATGTCTTTAATGTCTTAAAAATACAAAGTTTCAAATTTCTGCTTTATTTGAACAATCTGAAAAAGGCTATCAGTAGAGATCTATGTCCTAAATATCAAAGCTGTTCAATTCGCAGTTTTGAAAAAGATTTTTAAAGAACTTTTGACCAAAAATGACGAAAATTGCCATGAAATATAAAAAATTGAATATTTCATCAGAAGTAGCACAAATTTGACTAGGGTCATTCTTAGGGACATGTTTACCAAATATTGAAGACGTCAGTAAAAGAGAAGAAGATTTTTGCCAAAAATAGCAAAATTAGCCTCAAAAATATAAATTCGCATAGTTCATCATAATTTGAACATATGTGATTAGGGTAATCCCTGGGGACCTGTAATCCAAATATTAAAGGATTTGTACATGCTATTTTAAAGAAAAACCTTGGGATGTACAAATTTGAGGACAATGCTACACATCCACCTATTTAGCTGACGGTAAAGCTAAAAACCAGTTGCTAAGAACAAGAGACGTGTTAAGGTACAATACAAATTCTCTAAGGTTTGGTAGCATGCTATGATCAACTAAATTTTATAAGGGCATAAGCTTCCAAAGACTTGAAGTCTCCTTTAACAGATGCAAGGGGGAATGGAAAATTGAAGCAGAAAGTGACAGAAAATTCAGAGTGAAAATGTCAGAAAATTCAGTAATTAAGAGTGGACATTTTTACTCTGAATTTTCCGTCGCTTTCAGCTTTAATTTTTCATTCCATCCTTGCATCTGATAAAGGAGACTACACGTCTGTGAAAGCTTATTCTCCGGCAACATGTAGTTGATCATACCATGCTACCAAAGCTTAGATTAATTCAGAAAAAAAAATACAGAAACTTATCAAAATTCAGTTACTGACTCTTGGAAGTTTAAATCTACATTAGAGATGAACTGAGGTTCTCAAGCTTGTTTCCAGACAGCTACCTGTACACTCATCTTCTTCATTATCTGTACCACGTGCACCAGCTTCTGTAACAACTCTTCGATTTTCAGTTAAATCCAACTTTTTACATCCTGAAAATAATGCAACAATAGGTAATATGGCGACATGAGACTTTAAATGAAAGACAAGAGACTGATTAGGTTAAGGAAAAGGGGAGACTTCCATATACAGTGCCTCTTTTCAATACTGTTACAAAATATTGGTTTCTTCTTGTCATCAATTGATTAAAATAAAAAAGCCAAACTCTCATATGCTGAAACAATACATTGTATACTCTACGATGTTTAACTGATTTTTAACATGCGATTGTCTCTACTAAAAGACATGTGTTAGCTGTGATTACGCAGCGGTACTATGCAAGGCGTATCGATCGCGCTCAGGTCAAGGGTTATCGCTTAAGTTGGTGTCACGATGACCCTTGACCCGAGTGAGATCGATCGATAGGCCATGGCCAAAAGTACCATCGCGTATCACAGCTTGTTGTTGGTATACCAGCCACTGAAAGAAAAAAGGTTTCTTCACGTAGTTAAGCTATTTCAAAGTACAATACGATTAATTTCTAAGGATATTAATACAGATGCTTCAAAATCTAATACCTTTTACTATTTTGGAGAGAAAACTTACCCTTTCTGGTCATGTTTCCGCACGATCACGACTTCAGGGTGCGCTTATAAGAAAATGTCGCAACTTCCGTTTTGATGCATCATGGGATAGGAAAAAGCACCAAACTTGAACACCAAGTGTTTAGAAATAGAACGCCTCTTGCACGCCGATGTTAAAATTAAAACGTTCATGGTGGTTTTCTGATTTTATTTTCAAATTTACAAAATTTCAACACGTAATAAGCGTGTACAATTATTTTGTATACTTTCTTTTTTAGAAAAAACATGCTTTCAGCAATTGTAGACCGGAAATATTTTTCACTTAGTGGGAAATTCGTCACAACCAAATCCGTGTACGTTTGCCGGACAGCGAGGCAGTAGTAAATTGAATATAGCCATTGTAAGTAAAAACACAAAAGACTGTTAATTGTTTCACAGTATTGTAAAATTTCTGTGATGCTGAGTTTTTGAAACTTGAAGGAGATGGCTGTTAAAACATAGTGTTCAGGTTTAGAACGTCATTGTTAATAATATGAACAGTAGTGTTAACAATATGAACACTAGCCGTTCAAATTTGAACACCGACACGTACATTTTGAACGCGTAAAGACGCGTCTAGCGTCCGCTATTTTTACAGTGCGGAGTGTAACTCACTAGAGGTGCTGTGCTCTGCTGGTGTTCTGTTACGTATACAATAGGCTTTGCACTGTTTTCGTAACTAGCTGCTGCAGAACTACAACTTTTAGTTTTCGTCGTTACTTTATACAAATTTTCTTGAAGGGAAAATTGCCGATTCTCTCCTAGCAGATGTGTATCTCAATCTCCCACCAGTACTGCACTTCGGGTGGTGTTCTTGGAAACGATAATCTGTTAATTACCTTCAAAACCTTTGCATGAATAAATGATAAAGTAGTACAAATGGAGACATCCATACATCCATAAAGCAGTAATGTAACAAAAAAGCCTCGAGTCTCTGCAGTGAAATCCAGCTGGGCACTTATGTGGCGGAAGATTTGCACGACGTCAGGAGGGCAAATGGCAACCTGCCCTTTGGCACATAGTCCCTCTTGGGTGATTTAATATATAATCTTCCATGCACTAAAATTGTCGTAGGCTACATATCGATCCAATATCTTCTTAGCTATTCACCGTGAAGCATGGAATATACCACTTATAACACGTGCCCCTTAAAGTGTTTTATTCGGAGCACATCATTTCCACATCGTCGTTTACTGTGAAAATGTGATATGTGACATGTGACAGTCAGTTTACTTAAAAGGTGACTATGGTGACCATTATTGATGGTGTTCATTAATACACCCTGGATTGCGAACTACTGTTTATTTGCTGGAATAGCGAATTCAAGAATAAGGTACCATTGTCGATTCCCTAAATTAGCCATCACCAACCCTTTGTAAGACTAATCATAAGCCAGTTTCTGGTGTCACGGTGAAGACTTGATATCTAAGGTAGAACCACAGACCCTCGAGAAAAACTCGAGGGTCTATGGTAGAACACGCCCCGGGGACAGATATTCTGACTCTCAAACTTTTTAAATTCTTTTTTGAGCTACCACTTGTGGGTTCATTTTAAAGCTTTTGGTGAAAGAAAGCTTTTACCTGCTTACTTTTTCGAAACTCGAAAATTCAATTTTTTCTCCACAAAGTTAGCACAGGGATGGCGGCCATTTTGAATTTCAAATATCGGTAAATCTTGAGTAATTCATTTTTCTTGTTCCAAAATGTGGACGGTGATCCCCGATTTTTATTCTTTATTTTGAAAGAGAATGATTGAAATATTCCTTTAGGAAAAGTGGAGCAAAGGTTTAAGTCTTTCACTTTTGAGGCGCATACTACCTTAAAGGAAAATTCAAGGCTTTATCGGCCTGAGACCTTTAAATGTCACTCTTTATGTCACAATATAATTTGTGATGAGGTCATTATCTCTCATAACCTGTCAAGAAGAATTTCAAGAATGAGTTGTGTCTTAACAGGTAGTTTATTTTTGGTATTGGAATTATATGTTAGTTGAGGACTTTTCAGGACTGTCAATCTATCTATGACTGCAGCACAGCACCCTGAGTCAGTTAGACCAGGATTGGATCTTGATTAGACTTGGATTGAAATAGAAGCTGGTTTAACTTTGGTTTAACTTGAAAATGGTTATAGTCAATGGGCCTTTCCGACTTTCTTTTGAACTTACAACTTTAGACGACATGTCTCTGTGTGTTTCAGCTGATGTCAACTTTGGAGTGTAACTCACAGAGGTGATGTGCTCTGCTGTGTTTAGTTACGTATACCATAGACTGAACACTGTTTTTGTAACTTTCTGTAGACCCAGCCTTGTTAATTTAGAACTCAAAAACTCTTAGTATTAGTCGTTACTTTTTATATTTATTAGTTTTACAAGAAAATCATTACTCTGTCGTTGAGGATTAAAACAGAAAATAATAGAATTCAGAGAGAAACACTTAATTTTTGTGATATCGGGTTATGTGGCAGGTCAAATTTACTTTTGAGAAAGTTTAGTGATTGTAGTATACGGTTAAAATGCATCTTTTTAATGCTTTTTGTAACAATATTTATTGTATGCAACTTTGGTGTAATTTTACTGTTTCCGGTATTCGAGCTTTACATGTCTGCCATAATAACTCGCTTCGCAGGTTGTTGGTCTTACCACAAAATACTAGTATTTCATCGGATTTTGCAGACAATGGCGTCATCAACTTTTCTAAACTGAGAAGGAAATCGGCATATAGTTTTATCTTGAGACTCCAGACAACTGAAAATGTTTTATTAAAGAATCTGACGTCCGTTACTATAGATTACAAGATCATTGGCGACAGCTTCTGTACCTAAGATTTTAATATGTATATTTTTAATGACTTTACTGTTATGTCCGGTATTTTTTTCATAGTTTGATGTTTGTGTTGTGTACTGGAGTTTCTGTAGTTGTTTTTGTTTCTCTATGGACGGTTTTTCCCAGTCTGAAATAAAGTAATAATAATAATAATAATAATAATAATAATAATATAATAATAATAATAATAACCCAAATTTTTGTATGGCAGTGCCTGCAAGTAATTTTTATCTTTTGTCTAGTGCGTAGCATGCACGTTAAGATGTCTGTTGACTGGAGGCACAAGGACAACTCCCAGTGTGATCCAGTGAGTTTTCGCTGTAAATCGGCTCTTGTCAGCAAACCGGAAGTGGGGTTTGCTGTCAATTTCGCTGGGTCATATTGTAAGTTATTACAACCCGAGGCACAAACTGGTAGATTAAATCAGAAGGCGAAATGCATTATGAATGCCTGTGTCCTGGAGATACAGCAGTGTACAATCTGATAGTACTGTGATTCATGTAAGACAAACCGAAAAAATACATTCTTTCGTCTCGAGTATAAAAATGGCATGGACAGGGAGAACGGGATGAACAATCTTCCGTTTTCCATGCCGGCCGCCATTGGGGGGGGGAGAGAGAGAGAGAGAGAGAGAGAGAGAGAGAGAGAGAGAGAGAGAGAGAGAGAGAGAGTGTGTGTGAGTGTGTGAGTGAGTGAGTGAGTGAGTGAGAGAGAGAGAGAGAGAGAGTGAGTTTAAACAGTGTAGACGAGGCCCAAAGGCGGCCGTCGGCCTTTATGTTAACCTAGCAAGTTTCGTAACTGGAACCCCAGTACTTTTTGGCGCCAACGCTAATAGACGATGGGTATTACGCTAATGGTATGCAAATTGGATTTCATTTACTCGACGTAGGACGTAGGCCTGTAGATACGAGCGCATTGAGAATGAAAATGTTCCATTTGACTGAGACAGTGCAACTCTGAATGTCACCTCAGTATCGTTAACTTCAATAATTTTGCAAAGTTTCGAGTGACCTGAGAGAAAATTTCTTGGTCAATATGGTTAACATTTTGTGTATTACGGAATTAATGTCAAGAATCTGACTGAGCGGAACGAGACAAGTGCGGTTAACAAGGTACATTGATGACCCATTATTCATAGGTGCAATAGAAAAGGTGTAAAAGTGTTTGGACGTGTAGTTAATCATGACTTTAAGGTAGAATGCCACGTTGTCTAATATTCGGACTCTCAAACTTTTACAATAGTATTTTGGTCCATCATTTGTTGGGGTTCATTTTGAAGTTCATGAGTAACTTAAGTTTTCATCGGCTTATATTTGTTAGAATCGAAATTTCAATTTTTAGCAATAGAGGTAACACAGAAATGGCGGTCATTTTGAATTAATATCTGTAAATTTAAGGTGATTTGCTTTGATTTTGATTTTGATTGCTCTTTGAACCCTGATTTTTATTGATGTTGAAAGAGATGTAGAAAATATCTTAGCCAAAGTTTAAGTCTTTCGATTTCAAGACACATACTGCCTTATAAACTGCTTAAACAGCAAACTGCGCTAAATGAAGGTCAATATGGAAAGACTTCGTCTGACTATTCAACAGGCTTGCCAATGAGAGCTATGACTGCGTGATACCTACTATATCTCAGTGTCCATGTATATCCGATTTGTGCAGACAAAGAACCGTGCTTCAATTTTTTATTCATACACATCTTTCAGACATGGCAATGGCATGTTCAGAAGGTGTGCAAAGTGTTCCAAAATGACTGATTTCTCTAAAATGTTAGTCATTAACCGTTTGTCGCCAACTACCAACTTACATACGACGGTATTCCAAAATACACACATCTTATTTCTGCAAATAGTATGATAGGCTGAAGTATAATCGAATGCGAAAAATTTGGACCTTCAACGCTTTACACTATCGTCTGGTTACATTTCCCGATATATAGAGAGCACGATTCTTGAATTGCGAATACTCACAAATATCCCGATATCATGATTAGTGTGCAAATGAGAATAAAGAATATAATCATGAAATTGTTCTTTACAACTTCACTTCCTTGATCGCCTTCTCTATCTGAACCCATCGTATCTTCAGATACTGGCCTCAAATTGCAACCATCGATAAGTTGGTCATTAAATGCTTTATAGCAGCGAGTTTTGTAATATAGATTTATGGAAAACATACCCTGAGTGGATAATTGTGCAAGGCCAACCAATAATGTTTCTGTCTTATATCCTTTTTTTCTTCTAAGCACCTACTTCATAATCAGTGAGCCTACTGTATGGTTGATTGAAATTGTGTCTCCGATCTAACCGCACTTCCTCCTCGGTCAAAATGCTGGAGTATTAAATACTTAGAGGTTACTGTGCCCGAGCATAAGTGTCATTTGTGCTGCTTCAGACACTCGACTTCGTCTCGTGTTTGACACAGCACAGATGACGCGAATGCTAGATAGGTATTGGCGACATTAGGTATCAGCCGATTTATCACATACTTGTTCCCAGAATTTTACAAATGATAGGAAAAACCTTAAATTTTGAGGCTTTACTTTTGTTCCTCCTTCAGAAATACTTGTGTGAAAAGGCTTATTCATATAAACTATACGATATGGTTTACGCCAGGTCAACAAGAGCGACAAATCCTCCATAGGAATGAACACCATAACAAAAGATATCGGAACTCAAAAAATAGTCGCACGGGAAGAACTTTTAATGGTGGAATATGTAATTGAACAGTGATCGCCGATCAAAAGTTTCCCCTGCTTTAAATCTTTCCTGATTTCGATCGCGCCCATGGCTGAGAGATGTGGCAATTTTGTTTCTTTAGACTGACAGTTGCCATGTCAACGGATGTTACACCCTCGACATCGCTGTCACGCCACGCGCTCGCTACCCGTCCGGTGGTAGACCATGCCTTGCTTACGGTAGAATGTTTGCTACAGCTTGTGTAAATGGAATAACCACGGAATGACATTGTATGATTCAATATATTTTTAACGTTAGTTACCCAAAATATCCTTGTTCCTCAAAGCCCTTCAATTATTTTTATGTCGGCAACATTGCATAGTAGGCGGGAAGGTGAAGCGATTTTGTTTGTTTACTTTGTTCACTATCAAATTACAAGTATAGTTCGGGGAACACTCAAAAACTGATGACGTTTATCGTGCATATCTCGACGTTTGCCGTAAAATATCACGGATAATATTTACGGTAAACCTAACTAGGAAGTAGCGACATGGACATGGGTATAATTATGACAAAAAAAAATTAAGATATTGGCACTATGTCGTCGTGGTCGAAAAAAAGTATTTCTAATTTGATAAATTTCTAGTTTCATATCCCCAACAAGCAAGATATTGCAATAACTGTTGGGAAATATGAAATTTTGTAGTAATGAAGAGTACCGGATCTTGATTAACTGCAGAGCAGTACATTTCAGTGCTATGCAGTCCAATGCAGTTTAGCACTATGCATTGGTAGGCATTGATATGCATTGCATTGCAAACGCGGCGCAATGCAGTGCAGTGAAATGTGTAGCACAGAGCACGTGCACTGAAATGAATGCACACAATAATGTACAATTAAGTGCAATACAAGATAAAATATCATTTTTCATACTTTCGCCCGCCATTTTGTGCAGAGGGTTTCAAATAGCGCCTTGTAATCATTTGTTCTAAACACAAGAAACAATTTAAAGGAGAGTACGTTTCTTTGTTGAAATATGGGCTCAAAGCTGGAATGACTGTTAGTTGAATTTGTAGACATTTTGCGTATAATGCTTTTGGTGAAGTAACTTTTGCATGGAATGAGAGCCTGCATTTGAAGCGGAGAACGACATTTTACATCGAGACTGAATTTCCCCTTGTCACGCTTAGCAGAGCTCGTCTATTACTTTCCGCACTTATGTGCAACCTTTCCAATATATCATAAAGAACCAATTTACAACGCTTTAGATGTACCGTTGACCAGTGCGGCGCCACATCCAAAGCAGTGACTTACAATGAACGGCGTCGGGGGAGCGTGGATGTGACACAATTTACAGCATAATTTTATGTGAATAAATCACATCTCTTTTCTCCTGACAGATTGTCAGTGATTTCATTAAAATGTGTCTTTTATATATATATATATATATATATATATATATATATATATATATATATATATATATATATATATATATATATATATATAAATGCCAACACTCTGCTTACTCCCTGTGGATGAACTTGCCACACGAATATTTGCCACTCGCAAAAAAAATCATTTCAAACTTTGCGTTCAATTTTCAAATCATTTATACGGCTATTCATTAAGAACTTATTGATCCATCGCTTTATGTTCTTAAGAAGACTGAAAGGAGTGAAGAGCTTTTGACCTTCAAAACGGCAAAAGGAAAATAGGTACCCATGCAGTCAGGGCAGTGACGGAACTGTAATCACGAAACTGCACGTTTCAGTTCTATTGCCTAGATGCGTGCCAATCACCGGAGCGCATTCAGTACATCATATCGACCACTTTAAGCTTTCAACTCATCCGGTCTTCTCAACACGTCTGTTTTGATAACTATCCGCGAAAACGTGTCCTAATATAAAACATTCATCATGAAGTTTGGTGTCCTTGCGTCTGTAGGCTCAAGTGTCGTCTGCGACGTTTGAACGGAAATTGGCAGCCCGAGGACATCGGTATGACATTACCACCTCCAAATGTCACTGATATATAATTTTCTCTGCTGTAAGCTGCGATACGGCACATCGAATTCAGCCAATCAATATTCCAGATAAGATGAAAGCGTAACAGTGTGTGTGTAGTTCTATCCGCTCTGAGCGAATGGAAAATTATATCACTCGTATATGCGAAGTTACCCCGGCATTCTGTCTTCTTCAAAGAGAAGTTAAACGTCCGCTTGTTTAAAAACGACACTGATTATCTTGAATTTTTACAGCAGGGCACACAGTTTAACCGATACAATGACGAGCTATCATCTCAATTGTTTTGGTTTTTTTTGCATGATTCGTTGCAAGCAGAGTAATAACGGGTCATTCACTCTATCTCCAGATCACAACCTCGTACCCATTTGTAGTCTCCTGGGGGATTTTCTGCTTTCTCGAACAGAATTGTGGGTATGGATGAATGAATACAGTTTATTTTCACTAGAGCATTCGTGCAATTCATTACAAAAGGAAAACAACTGCACTATTATTTTTACAGTGTTCATTGTCGTCGAATTCCTGCTTTTAGAATTATAATAAATATTGAAATCAAAGATTTGCATGTACCATGTTGTACATTGTGTAAAACCCAGAAGCAATATTCTCGACACTCTTTTCACCAGTGCAGTCTCTTGCAAAAATTCCTGTGAATGTGCCAAACAACGGATATGAATCAACCACTTAGTTTAGCCTTAAATGAAAATACAAGTTATGTACGTGTGCGAATGACATTCATAGAACATCCTACCTATATCCGGGCATAGCCTGCTTGAATTACTCGAAGCCCAAGAGTTATAAATGACCCAAATCTGCGATTAAAAACCCTGAAAATGTCATTTAAAAAAGTATAATGCTAAACGCATGGTAGTTTTGAAGACAGTCTTCTAAAATTGTAAATATAAGCCATAATTTTACGTCAACAAGTTTTTGTTTTTGTTGTTGTTTTTATGATCCTTCTGGCAGTACATACCCGTGCACCTTTCCAAGGAAATGCCCTCCCCCAAACCGGAAGGCACGTCATCAGGTAGCATTAATTGAGCATGGAGCAGTCCATCTTTCCATGTCTGTTAAGGTGTTATGCGCAATCCTGTCTCCGCTAGTTATTTCTGACCTCCTCAGAGCCTCAAACGCAATCCTTACCACGAAACCTGTTCATGATTCTCTAGATTGATCATAAACAGCTGATCGTATAACACGTAACCTGTACTAAGAACGTGTCGAGTAGAATCAAAATTTTCTAATCGCTTTCGAGAACTCAAAAAAATGCATATCAGGACGGTTACTTGCCGGACGTCTAACCACCAGGATGCTTCCCCAACCTTTATTTTTGGCAAGATTTAGGAAGAGAGATAGCGTAAGTGTTTGGTGGAAATATGACCAGAGTGTAAGCCTCCTAGAACCTGTTCCCAAATAATCTGAAACAACCGGACTAGTTCACTGAGAACAATGTCCTTGACCCTCTCGCCAGATCTAAGGTTATTTTTGACCTTCCTCTTTTTGCTTATACATAATATTCACAAACCTCTGGTGAATAAATTCAATTCAATTCAAATCAAGCGAACAACATCGCAATATCGTACGAAACCGTAAAAAGAGTCACGCATTTTACGATTACCAGTAAAAGGCATACATTACAGCCCGTAAAAAAACATTTATGCAGCCAGATATTATTAGGTTGCAGTATAGCACTACGTCCTCCTTCCGTTCGTCATTGTAATATTTTGACTGCATGTACGAACTTCATGTATCCCTGAAAAGATTTATTGCATTTTAGGACGTAATACGTCAATTTGTAACCACTTCTCAAGTGTTATGTCGCTTACAGATATATGATGGGCAGCGTACAACTTATCAGTAACGCAACGTCAAGAGAATAGTCAAAACTTAAAAGCAGAATATTAGGTGTCTATTTCTATTCAATCTGTTTATTTATTATTTTGTTTATTATATTTGTTGATTCGTCCGTCTACCTCTCCATTCTTCCATCTCTCTAAATATTTCCTTCGTTTATTTTCTCTGCTCTTTTTTCTTTAAGTGGGTAAGGAAATGTCATCGCAACCTCAAGACAGTGGATCTTTACGACGGCAGTGACGCACTAATACTGTGTTGAGAGTGATGGTATATTGCAGGATTATCTGGCGAGGGGGCAAGCATGGTCTTAGTTTGACGAACCATACAATGCAGCTAGAAAAGATTTTCCCTATCTACTTACGAAGTATTTGCGATTTATTTTGCACTGCCTGCGGCCTATTGGTTAAATTGAATCTTGATCGCTCAGGTTAATCGCTGCCGCGGCTGGTGAAAAACTTACGTCTATGCCTTTCCATTGAGTTGACAAGAGCCATGCCGTAAGGCCGCTTGGAGTTGTGACTGTAAACGGCCTAGTCTTGTCATAAGGCCAGGCCGCTGGGAATTATGACTGTTAACCGAACTTCTGTTGTATGGCCTTTGAAATGTTTTTCGGCAAGTTGGGCGAAAGACGCCGAATTCTCGCGGAATCATTTTTTAATTTTTTACACTTTCACGGTAAATGATTCTCTACCACACATCTATTAGCGAATAACAAACAGAGTTTGGAGCACTCAGGTTCTCTTGCAAACAATTTTAGTCAATACATATTAAGGTAAGCTTTTCTTTCCTTTACAGTTTGATTGGCTGCAAGCAGAGTCAATAAACAGTACTACATCAGAAGAAGAAACCACGGGCGTGGAGGGTGTTCACGTAACAAGTGAGCAGCCTACACCGGCAGTATCAGGTATTTATATTCACCATGTCGAAACTGAACAAGACAATACAAAGAGGTTGGCGAGATAAAAGAAAGGGATGATGTTTTCGAGAAAATAAGATGAAGGTGCGAGACCTTTTCAAGTCACATCCAATAATTTCTGCTTAATTCGTCATCACTTTTTGTGATTTATCACTTTTTTTTGATGTCTCATCCTGTTATGTCACCCAGGGACCTCTCGGCTTCGTACCACACATAAATCAAGCAAGCCTAAGCACGGCCTATAAAGGTTGCTCGGGTGAAAATTTACAAGCGAAACAGAAGGCATGCTTCTGACCTCTATCGCCTTACATGTATGTATGTCTGTATGTATGTATGTATGTATGTATGTATGTATGTATGTATGTATGTATGTATGTATGTATGTATGTATCTATGTATCTATGTATCTATGTTTGTATCTATGTATCTATATCTATCTATCTATCTATCTATCTATCTATGTATCTATCTATCTATGTAGGTATGCATGCAAGCATGCGTGCATCTATGTATGTATCTATGTATCATCTATGTATGTATCTGTCTATGTATGTATCTATGTATAGCAGTATGGAAGCGTGCGACTTACATTTGTTAGAAATGTGTCCACCTATCTATCAACATATTTTCAGTGAATCAATGTGCAGTAAATGTATGTCTAATTTCATTTGTGTATAGACGACTAAGCAATTGTGAATTCGTATAGTTATGCACATTTCTTGTTTCCATGACTTTTTTTAATTCCAGAAGAAAGAGGTGACAAAGATATACTTGAGGGAATATTCATCATTTTGATATTGAAAACACTCTTTAAGTCTTCTTTCGTCAGACAAGCCTCGGTAGCTGCGTACGTGTGTTATGGTTTGAAATATTAAAAAAAAAAATTGTCGTGCCACTAATTTCCTCTAATTGTTGAACCGGGGAGTCACTGCCTGATAATCTGTGATAAATTGAGAAAAGATTTCGCCGTCGAATGTACTGATACGATGAAATCAAAATGGCAAAGATCCGTCGTGGATGACGTCACGACTGACATTAAGCGAGGTCATCTTTTGTTGCTTTGCGGAGCGGCGTGTCTAGAAGGATATATACCTGCACATATATTCGATTAATTTAAGAGCATTCACGGGGAACGTTTCGAAGAAATGATTGTCTTCAGATTTGCGTGTTTGACGGAAGTTCGAACTTTGTTTCACTCTTGAAGTCCCTTTAGAAGGATTGCATACTGTTATCTTTAGGCAAACCTTTCGTTACGAGCTCCAGATCTTTATGACATCGACTTCTATAAAAACTACAACTTTCAGTTTTCAGCTTGCGTAATTGTTTGGTAATGGCTGTGGTCATAGGTAATGCAACTTATTACAATAAAACAGTTTCTTGTTGCAACACACAGATTTTTTATTTGCGTCTAAATGGGCTAAAAGCCTAAAAGTTGAGGCATCGCGAACAAAAACTAGCACTGAAACAACATAAAACGGAGTTATGGAAAGACAATAACAACAATAAAGAGTGGTAAAGTAATGAAAAGCAACTGAAAATAAATTTTGGAGAGCACGGAGAAAGTTAAGGTGCTTATGTGAAGCCATGATAGCATATCACAGTTCATCACGACAGCCAGATGTTTTCGTTCTTTGTTATTATTAGTTGAGCGTAATGGACGCATGTTATCTGTAATCATCAGCGGCAGATCATAGTTGACGTGTCTTCAGCCTGTAGAAAATCAAATGTTTCACCTTTTGGCTCAAAAGTTTGCTAAGAACGCGTCTCTTAAAAGGTTGTCTTTCGTTTTGTGAAATATAGGTAAAATTGCTAGTGCATCCTGAATGGTAGAAGTTTGTCAGATTTTTTCTGAGGTAATAGAGACATACACTGAAAGTGTTTCAGGCAGTATGCACCTCGAAAAAAGAGACTTAAACTTCTGCTCAAACTTTCCTCATTGAAACTTTAACCAATACTCTCACCAAATCAAGAACAAAAATCAGGGGTCACTCAGAGTGCAAAGTCTGGTACTTGAGGAACAAATTACATCACATTTAGCGATATTTGAAATTCAAAATGGCCGCCATCCCTGTGTGAACTCTATAGGGAAAATAATATTTTCTATTTGCGAAAAACTAAGAAGATGGAAAGTTTTCCTACTCCGGGAGCTTTAAAATGAACCGCCGCAAGAGTTAGATTAAAATAGAATTGTAAAAGATTGACAGTCCGAACATCTCTCCCTGTGGCGCATGCTCCCGAGGAAAATAAGCGTATGAATGAAATAAATAGAGACAATGACATTGAACATTGACAACATATTAAAAGGTTTACAATGGACAGTTTAATTTTCTCCTTTAAATGAAAAACCTGTAATTTATTATGATGAGAATGGTATTCAAGGTGCCTTGAACAATGTTGTTCATTAGATTTAAACATACAAGCTTAGGAGGAATTTCTCCAAACATAAAAGTCTTTCGATTCTGTGATATTTTTGTGGCGCAGGCCAAGCAGCACTAGTTACGACGAAACTGATAAATTCTCGCATGGCTTAGACTATTTACTAACCATGCGGTGAACACAGTGTTTACAAGATTTATTACGTTCGTAAAGCTGGATCTTGCACGTGTAAGATTAACAGACTGACAGGACAAGTAAAAAACTGAATTTGCAGCGTTATTTATTTAAGAAATACAAGCCATTCAGTTAGTACTGGGATCTGTTCTATTCCTTATGCACGCGAGCGTGGTCGAGCCTAATGATCGACGCAATAATTGAAGTCAATAAATTTGTAGGTAGAAGAAGCTATGTCGCATGATGGGTCCACTTGTATGTATTGCAACGTTTATAACCGCCGTCAACGTCTGATTGGAGACACAGTTACTGTAGTCCCGTGACTTGATTATGTAATGCAACCTAGGATCAGCAACATATAGCGAGCATAATAAACTAAGAATGTCAGGCAGTTTATTTGCATAAAAGGCAGACATGCGTAGCCTGATCAAACAGCCTCACAGCACATCTATTGTTACAAAGTACGACACAGCGTCTTAACATAAAGCCATTGAGGACTGTACGGCATTCCATTTTCAAGATACGACTAATGAGCAATTACAGCATAAGTCACGTGAACTCGTTTTGTAGAAGCGAAGTTTGAATGACTCAATTAACACTTGAGACCGCTAGTGACTAGTGTCAACTTCATGTTATTAACCCTTTGAGCGCCAAAGTCAACTTTTGTCGCCTTTGTAAAATGTATCCCAGTCAAATTTTTTCAGATTTTTGCCAAAATTTTGATGAAAACCTGTAGCCAATGAAATGTGATGTACGTTTGGTCCAAAATGATCAAAATAATTACAGATGTTGCAATAAAATTTTGATGGGAAAAATTACAGCACTCGAAGGGTTAATGGCACAAACTATATAATTCACGTAGTTCGACCGATTCATATAATGCTTTAACGTCATGAATAATTTCTGGGAATCAGGTATATCCGAAAACGTTGAGAAAAGGGGCGTGTCTTGTTTAATTTCCTTTACGATTTGAGTAAAATGGGAAAGAGAAATTGGGTCATGTTAATCATTGACACAGATCTTGTAACCTGATTTGAAAACTAGCCAGACACTTGCAACTTGAAATAGAGTAGTAAAGACGCCAGATCACTTTCACCGGTATATTCCAAAGTCAAGACCGGCTTGTGCAAGAGAAGAAGTTTCCTTATCCTAGATGCTACATGATCTGCCGCTTATTGAGTTCGTTCTCTCGGAGAAGACTCATTAAATCACTGTCATGCAAAGGATATATTTTCTGCTTCTGCATAATACCTTCTGCATTGCGGAGAAGAGATAGCGTCGTAGAAAGTTGAACGCAACCATTGATGGATAGGGAAATTTCTAAAACACATTAGAGCAAGGTTGAAAGCAGACGGCGGAGTTGATCGAAGCGTAGACTGTATGCCAAATCTATCGAGGCAATAATCTGAAAGACAAATTACTGTCTTTTTCACTAGTTTTCCATGGAAACCAGTTTGATCTCTTTCGATCTGAAAACATATCTTTGCATGGCTAGGTCTTTTAATACATCTGTAAGGAGAAATACTGACAAGCATTGTTGATGTGCAGTCACGCATTTAACGGTGTAGCGTCATTCAATCCTTAATTCAAAACGCACTTAGCAAGCGGGAGATGGTTTCGAACGCGCTTATTGCAAATAACAGCTCATTTTGAATCGCAGACTATGTGAGTTTTGGACAGGAACAGGTAAGCCACTATTGTGCGTGCGCAGCCAACAAACGGCGCTAATGCGAAAAAAAATTCGCAAATCTTGACAATACTGTGTAGGACGGAAACTTCCTTTGTGTCTTTTATTATTTTCTGTATATATATGGACATTTCTTGAAGTCGATTTACTCGATCCCGACACGCTACTATAGAATATTACACTGGCCAGGCTCATCGGCACAGTGTGGTTTAATGTAATAGGATGATATGATGTTCTCTATACTTTGTAAAAAGTACGCCATTTTGCTTAATATGTATTTTAACAGAAAAGAAGCGGCTTTGATCGCACACGGAAGATTTCTATCCAAGCTGTGCTGTTGAAGACAACATGGAGAGCGGTTCTCCTAAGGAGGGTGGTTACGTCATCGTCTAGGGGAAGTAACTCACTAGAGTGGTTAAGCACACGACTCCTTACCAACTAAATTTTAAAATGGAATTGTGATGATGTAAACACTTACTCTAATAAGAAAATAAGTCTGGTTGACTTTGCTTGTCATTCAGAGATAATTGCGTGAAATCTCGGTATCAGACTTTCAAAATCCAAATAAATTTAAATGATGGCATTTGTCGATATGAGTATTGGTATCAGTATGAGTGTCCTGGATCTATTTAGGTATACACATTTGCACTCGCTCGTTGGTCACATATCCACAACACTCAATGAGCATGCATACATACATACATAAATACATACATACATATATACATACATACAGACAGACAGACAGACAGACAGACAGACAGACAGACAGACAGACAGACAGACAGACAGGAGAGGAAGGGGAAATATAAGCTTAATTATTTGGAAAACATTGCCAGCGAAAAGTATTTTAAGACAGTTTAAATTTAGAAAGTGTTGGATCAATAAGTTGGCGCACTTGGTAAGCTTGGGTTTGAATAAAATGTGTTCGTCATTCTATAATGCTGATAAATAGGTCTTTTGGATACATGCCAAACATTACCTTTCAGTCAGGGCAGTTCATTGAACCAATTTGATCTACACAACTAGATCTCAATGACATCCGCAATAACCTTTAAACAGAAGAAAGTCAGTGAGTGCAAAAACAAAGCAGTAGCGAAAACAAGAAAAGTTATGTTCAGAATGGTCGATCAATCAACTCAACAAACAGCATGAAATTTACCAGTTGAACTATTTCCGCCTATTCTGGTCGTTTTCTATGCGATATCTTTTGATTCCACGTTATTCCGGGTTAATATTATAAGCCACTTTCCTACTACCTGTGATAAACTGTTGGCATATCT
This sequence comes from Ptychodera flava, assembly GCF_041260155.1. Classification (NCBI taxonomy): domain Eukaryota; kingdom Metazoa; phylum Hemichordata; class Enteropneusta; family Ptychoderidae; genus Ptychodera; species Ptychodera flava. The sequence goes on along the minus strand of NC_091948.1, from coordinate 21,293,464 downwards.
ATGGAAAGCATCGGGAAGAAACGTAGAGATATGTAAAAACGAGCAACCCAAGCTGTAATCGACGATGTAAACTTGGTATTTTGACGTTAAGCGTGTACAACATTTCACATCGAACATGATCGAAATTATTTTGTGATAACTATATATATATATATATATATATATATATATATATATATATATATATATATATATATATATATATATATATATATATATATATATATATAAGTATAGGATAAAGCCCGAGTACGAGGGCTCTTCTGGTATGTAAAGTCCAACCCAAAGATAAAATGTCGAGGCCCCAGGCCGAGACATTTTATCTTAGGGTTGGACTTTATATACCAGAAGAGCCCGAGTACGAGGGTTTTATCCGACTTAAAAACTATCGCCCCTAACTGATATATTTTCGTTTTCAATGTGTTTAAGTCAACCGTCCCCTTTGTCAATGTAACATGTTTAAGATATGAATTAAACCTTTTATTTGTGAAATAGCCTTCCAATGTAATGGAACATCCTATAAATGCCCAAGGGCACATTAGTTTAAATGCCCTAGGGCACATTAGTTTATGTTTGTACAACAGCAGATTTTGTGTTGCAGCTAGTTTCCGCTGTGTTACCAAGTTTGAATATTAAAACGTACCAGATGTCTACAGAATATGACATGTTCCCTTTTGATTGGACAGTACTTTACTATGGCGCTGTCAGATAAAACACCCTGAATTGAGCACTCTGATTGGTCAATCAACAGTAGATAGTTTTTAAATATATATATATATATATATATATATATATATATATATATATATATATAATATATATATATCTATATCTATATCTATATATATATACATATACATATACATATATACATACACACACACACACACACACACACACACACACACACACACACACACACACATATATATATATATATATATATATATATATATATATATATATATATATATATATATATATATATATATATATATATATATATGCATGCAATGCAAGCAGTGTAAGCAATGCAAGCAATGTTAGGGAGTGCGTTTCAACCATTATTCAATAAAAGTTTTCCCCGTTCGGCAGACTGAACAGTCCGCACAAAGGCAAGTTCGACTTCCGTTGAAATATATATCATACGTCAACATAACAATTGACTTAATTCGCATCTTCGCAGTATAGCAATAAACTCACCGTAAAATTCATGTCGCCGTCTTTAGCGTTCCTTGCCGCTACACGATTTGCTCGGACAGTCTGTCTGTCGTAGAATTGCCGACGAAATTAAGTGGAAAATGTCAAATTGATCAAATTATATGTAAACATTCAGGTATGATGAAATCAGTACTCAGCCTTTCGAAGTAATTAACTCTCCACTTTCACGGGAATGGTTTTACTCTTAAATAATTGTGCTCGTCAGTATTATTAAAGCATTCATCGATTCAACAATTCAACCTACGATTTCTTCCGCCGAATTTGTCCAATGGTGACCTTTTTCTGCGTTCTTCTGGATCTGACCGAACTTGTCCCACCGGCAGACATGACAATAAGAAATTAGCGCCCCCAATTCAACGCCCTCGTCATGAATAGCATTTTCAACATGGCGTTTTTCAAGAAGTGTGCACAACTACTGAGCTTAAAAAGACATATTTCATTGTATGTACTGTATCCAGCGATTTTAAACATGTTCAGTGGATGGCAAAATAAAACTGAGGCCGTTGACTTTTTGGTCGTCTTTGCCTTCAAATATTCTTGGCGCATAAGGGAACGAGCACAATTACGGTGGGGGGGGGTGGGGTGGGGCTGGAAGAGAAAATATGTGGTGCATATATTTTTTACAGGCCCCCTCTAACACCAGCAAAAATGTTAGTGCCCCCCCCCATCACCGGCAACAAAATTTTTGGGCCCCCCCTCTCCCCAAAAATGAACGATTACATAGGTACAAAGTTGTACACATATATATAATCCTTATAACTTTTAATATATGCTTTAGTGAAAACAACATTCTTGCATTCTTGAAATAAATAATAAACAAATAAATATATAAATAATAAACAAACAAAATAACATATGTTCAAGCTGTACTACTTGTAACACCTACAGCTACTTTTCAGTATGCTATTTTAATCTCAAAAAATGATGAAATTACCAAATACCTTATGAACAATCTACAACTTCATTCAGTGCTGTTATAACCAGTTTCAATAATAACCAGTTTCAACCTAGCCTCCGTATCATTACCAACCATTATTATTGTTGACAAATGAAGTCAATTTTCAATAATTATATTGCTCATTTTACACATAACAACTGCATTGTTTGAGACTTGGTATTTCATCATGCTACAAGAAGTTTAACAAGGAACTCCAGCTTCAACAAGGAACAAAAATGCTGAAAAATATTCTATATCTGTCATGGTGTAAAACATTTTGGTGGCCCACCCCTTATCTTCCCTGGAATTTTCATGGCCCACCCCAAGAACACTCATTTTTTTCGTGCCCCCCCCCCCATTTTCTCTTCCGCCCCCCCTGCCGTTAATTGTGCTTGGTCCCTAAGCATGCCATATAACGACGGCCGCATAAAGTCATGCACACAGCCATGAAATGGCAATAATGTTGCCAAGCAACATGCTACACTGCTTCATTTTGTATGTTATAATTATACATTTGACCTACAGTTACATTTCTACTATTCGGCAAGCATAAACCATTTCCGATTGCATTCCGGAGCTTCGAATCGATAACCTAGAACATAACGAAAGGTTGAGTGACAGGGATGAACATTTACTTGTCAGTCCACACGTATGAACACAAATGTACATCGATACTTTACTAATAGCTCCCTATGAATTTGAGTAATTGGCCTGAAATTTGGTACGATAATGTGCATATTAGATGTCTTGTGGATCAAATATCTAGCAAAAACACGGAGGTTTAATTTCCAGACCGTGATGCATTGAGAATTACAGAGCCTGCTTATATACATGTGGGTGTTTTAATACCGGACGCGTGCCTCTCTGTTATATATTGCTTAATATCATTTAATAAGAAATGATTGAAGTCTACCTGAAGCCTGCCCTGTCATTACAAAAGATTAACGTAAATAGCCCATTAGTTTCACTCAGCAATTGAAATATTAGTTCAGAGTACTTTATATAAAACGTTAAAGTCGTCGCAAATAATGAATAGCCTTTCTCTAACAGCTTCATCTACGCTGTAATCCGTGTTAGAGATAAGGTTTATATATTAAAAAGTCATAAGTACCTTGACCTGAACTTACAGTTCGACTGCATACCGATTAAGGTTTTATACCGACTCGGGGGCAGGGGGGGTGAGGGAGGTCTCCTTCGAGAGACTTTGATGACCATTTCCAGTTTAATAGATCTTGCGCGCGGACAGCTCCAGTGAGATTCTTTGTCAATGTTTTGATACAAAAATATGTTCATTACTGCAATATTACCCTTTTTAGTACAACTGTCTTCACCTCGAAACTATCCTTTAAAATGAAATGGAAAATGTCGGTTTGATCAAATGGCATTGTTGTGATCATACAACTATCAAAATTGAAAGACCAGCGGGAAGGTTGAAATCACCCGATTAGAAGTATAGCACAGCTCTAAACCCCAGTAATCTTACAAAATCACAGTTCATTGCAAGTCTTTTATGAGTGCATGATCCATAAACAACATTATATCATGTGGATTTGTTACATTTCTACCGATGACATGGTGCATTGTCTTTCTTGACATCAACAGGCCAACGTTATACAATATGAGGCAAATTAAAGTTGACATGCGATGAACCAATCAACGAACGTATGACACTTTTGATTCAAAACGCTCCTTAGAGGAGTGTTCCATTTTGTTTATCTAGGTCTCTAATGACAATATGAATTACGTAATAAAGGGTCAGGTACTCTAACGATTTTCCCACAATAATAATTTATTTTAATGTCAACCATGGTTTCTTGTTCTATTCCCCTAATCACATTGAGACACACAGTATTCAGCTTGCCAACTCAGCCTGCACTGCGAGTGTTGATGAGTGGATCCTGGTCAGGACTAAAATACAAATGTAAACAAAAACAAAAACAACGCATTTTTGCACGTAAAGACGTTGTGTTGACAAGCCAAATAGTGAATGTTTCAACATGCTTTTGGAAGTAGAACAAAAAACATACATTTGACATATGAAACAAAAATCATAAGAAATCAAAAGTTAGAGTTGCTGGCCCTTTAAGGTAGAAAACGCCTCGTAGACAGATATTCGGACTCTCAAACTTTCACAATTTCTTTTTGTATTTGGTCTACCTCTTGTGGGGTTCATTTCAAAGCTCTCAGTGTAAGAAAATCTAAAATGTTATTTTCCCGCATAGAGTTAACACAGAGATGGCGGCCATTTTGAATTTCGAATTACGGTAAATCTATGGTAATTTGTTCTTTAGGGAGCGTTCAGTTATTATGGCCGGGGATGGGCCGGCAAAATCCAGGGGGGGGGGGTCACCTAAAATTTGAAAACTGCAAGGGGGGGGGTCATGTATTTTTCTAACAGCTCGGAGGGGGGGGGGTCACTTAATTTTCATAAGTATCCGTCCTGTCAAAAAGCAGTTTCAGTGTTCAGAAATATATGGGAGATAAAAATGATTCGTTGCATGATTTCATTCTCTGAAGTTATTTACCTGTAAATCTGAACAAAAGTATAATTATCTGTCACATGAACATCTTGACTTGACAACTCTGAGGCTTGTCTCATTGTAAATCAAGCTCACTGCACTGAAGGCGATGAAAAATTCCTATTACTTACATATTAGAGATATAGCAAGTTTTGTCAGGGAAATTATTTAACAGTTACCTGTACTGAGAGCAACATGAAAAGTTAAATAATACTTTTAGGTGAAATTTCAATTTCATAATTGTTGTCCACATCTGAACTTTTAAATACCCTATTTGAATCAAGTACATTTGTATCAATTATCAAACACTTATAAAAGCACAAATTAATTTAGTTTAGCATTGTAAAAAAATTATTCTTAGTTTTCTCATAGACTCCAATGTATAGTGAATCAACATTTCGGTGAAATTCCAAAATCCAATTTCTTGCACACATATCAACCTTTAACCATCCTAGGCTAACTAAGTACTTTAAAATGAATTATCAAATGTCTATAAATACACAGATTTTGATAGTTTTGTATTGGAAAAAATTATTCATTTTCCTCATAGACTCCCATGTACAGTGAATCTACATTTTGGTATAATTCCAAAATCCAATTTCTGGCAAACACATCCATTTGTTACCACCCTAATCTAATCAAGTACATTGATATCAATAATCGAGAGTACATAAATACATGGGTTTACCTATTTTTGTATTGGAAAAAAATTATTAATACTTTCCTCATAGACTCCCATGTATAGTGGATGAACATTTTCAGTGAAGTTCCATAATCAGATTTCTTGTACACATAATATGCACCTTTAACCATCATATTCTAATCAAGTAAAATTATGTTAATTATTGAACATCTGTATGTGCACAAGTATACCAAGTTTTTCATTGAAAAAAAATTATTCACAATTTTATCATTGACTACCATGTATAGTGGATGAACATTTTTGGTGAAATTCTAAGGTCAAACTTTTTGTCCACATGCCAGTTGTAACAACCCTATTTCATTTAAGTACATTTATGTAAATTATCAAATATCTATACATGCACAGATATAGTTTTGGATTGAAAAAGTATGACATAGATTTCTCATACATGTATGAGAAAATATATGTATACCATATATGGTGAATCAACATTGTCAACAGCTGATTTTTAATTAAATCCAAATATCAAAATTTTGTACACACACGCTTGCGCAAAAATATTGCGATCCACCAGTAATTTCTGTCCAACCCCTTTGAGGGGTAATTTCAAAATTATAGCAAGTCAGAAGGGGAAATCTGAGCATTAACACCTTGTGAGTTTGTAAGGAAGGTCATTTGAAAAAATCTAAGCTCTTTTTGTTGGATTTTATCACTCCATACCCCCGAGGTGTTTTTGTGTGCAGCTTTACTCAAGCAATGGGGGGGGGGGGTGTCATGAAATTTTTGTCATCTTGAAAGGGGGGGGTTTCATCAATTTTTTGGTACAGTGGGTAGGGGGGGTTCACTGATTTTGACTGATGCGCAGGAAGAATTTGCCGGCCCACCCCCGGCCATAATAACTGAACGCTCCCTTACTACCAAACTTTGCACGGTGACCTCGATTTTTATTCTTGATTTTGAAAGAGAATGGATGAAATATTCCGTGAAGAAAATGTGAGCAAAAGTTTAAGTCCTTCACTTTCGAGGCGCAAATAAATTGAATGTTATCACATGTGATTCTGCGAGTCTAGGATTTTAGGTCAATCGTAGCATCGATCCTAAGCACTTGTTCTGAATTTTCCTCTCGTCTAACATCGCTGCCTCGAGGACATCTTTGAGTTGTTCTGATTAAAAAACAAACATTCACCCTCCTTACTTTAAATCATTGTATTGATCTTACTGAAAGCACGATTTAACAATTTCAGTAGGGCCGTCGGGATATAATTCACGTACACAATTGTTTATCGAATTTTCATTGGACATTGACAACTACTCGGAGCTAGTTATAACGAATCTGGGGATTCTATCGGCCGAATAAGTCACTTAGATTTCTAAAGTGTAGTCAATTAAAAAAATGCCGTAATTATCAGACTGAATATATGGCTTTGTTACCAGGTCATGTGAAGTAAAAACGGAACCTGCATAGATATACACAGACGGGATCAGATAGACAGAAATGAACAGAGACAGAGGGGCGGGGGAGGAAGAAAAACGGTGCAAGCGGACATACATAGTAACAAAACACATATATAGACTTTTTAACCTTAACTTCCACGGTGTTAATTTTACAGATCACAAAAAATATTAGGCAGTTTGGATAGAAAGTCTTTCAAGCATTTTAATCGACAAGGTCGTTCATAAGATTGTTTTCGACCAAGAAATCAATTTTGGATTCTTTGTCCAATCTTCTTTTCTGACTCCATTGCATCTTTTCTTCTTTGACTGTCCTTGTCTCTTTCCATATGTCCTTGTCTTCTCTTTCCAGTCTGTCTTTTTCATTTTTGTTTTCAGTATGTCTCACTTTCTCTCTCTCTTCGACTCTGTCCCTATCAATCTATCTGCCTCTCTTCTTCTTCTTTGCCTGTCTGTCTGTCTCTGTCTGTCTGTCTCTGTCTCTGTCCTTCTCTCTGTCTCTGTCTCCCTCCCTCTCTCCCTCTGTCTCTCTCTCTCTCTCCCTCTCTCTGTCTCTCCCTCCCTCTCACCCTCCCCCTCTCTCTCTCTCTCTCTCTCTCTCTCTCTCTCTCTCTCTCTCTCTCTCTCTCTCTCTCTCTCTCTCTCTCTCTCTCTCTCTCTCTCTCTCTCTCTCGTATCAGGTATCAGAGTCTCTGCTGTACCGAAGGTATGGTCGTGATGTCTTTAATATTAACGTCAAATAATAGCCGGGCACCAATGAAAGTAACGCTGATCATTAAAGAAGACTCATATCATTTTGCGAACTTCTATGTAGGCATAGACCCTAAAAAGATAGCCTAGAAAACGATTAACCCTGAACAGTTTTTATTGAAAAGTAATCAAGAGGCAGATGGTTGGCAGCCTGCGACATAGCTTAACGGCCTCCCGTTCACGGTTCTTCCTGAAGATGATGGCAAAAAGTTAGAATCTAACAGCTCCTGTATGAGCGATGCATTTACTCAACAACTGCAAGCAGGTCTGATTGGGGATGATAAAATGAATGAAATCACGGTCGAATGAACGCTGTAAAAATCCTATCAAGGGCTGGCACAATACAACCATCGCGGTATCTAGTTCGTGTTATATGAAAACAGCTGTGCACCGGGCAATATCTTGCATTACACGGAAAGATTAGGGAAATATCGCAGAACGCAGCTAGCCTCAGGTGTCTCAAAATATTTTATATTAGAAAAACGGATTACGGACGTACATCTGCAAGCCGTGATCTGTAAAGTGCTTTTATTGTGAGTGTGCGTTAAGGGTCAAACATTATGTCGTGCTTCGATTCCAGGGCCCGGCAGACGACAAGAGCCGAAATCGTTTATTTACGGCCTCACACCATCAAATTGAAGTCGACGTAGTTTAATTACAGCCGCATTGATATTGGGATTTTTAAGTTTTTTGCAGCATAAACCCTGCACCAGCTCGATTGACGTCTTGCACTCGTTGTGCTACCGGTGGTATAGTGTAAAACCATGAAATAAATCCCCTCTCCCTGTGGCAACGTAGACTAAGATAGCACTGCCGATCAGAATCTAAGATAAACACTACTGATTTTAAAAAATGCCTTTCAATTTCAAGATTTCTCCCTGAATCATGAAATAGCTGTTATACATTAAAATAATTAAAATGATTGGAATGATGCTTATAAGAACTGTATCGGTAGAGAGGATTAATTTATCGCCCCGTATTTGGTCGTTTTGCCGTCATACTTTCGAAACACCTAAGTTTTCACAGCAAAGAGCGCGTTCTTGCTGACCCTAAGGTGGCGGGCTCTGAGGCAATATGCATGAAATAGATGTGAACAGATCTGATATCCCCACCTCAATGTGGCTAACAACGTTAATAACTAAAGTGTACTTTCTAGCGGTATGTTATTCGGAAGAACACGGATGAAATGTGTAAGAGCAGTTTTTTCCGTTTCAATCGTGCCGACGACGCTAAATGACCAATTTATACTCGCACATGTATGCTAAGCCTTTTATATTACAGGCCCAAACAACCGTTAACAGAAGCTCAAAAACCAAACTGGAGATACACAACGGTTGTGACGGTGTATGCCATGGTAGGCCAGGCAGAAAACACCTAGATGCGTTCGGTCACTGGACTGTGAATTAAAGTGGATCGGTTTTCTCTTTGATTTGAATTATTGGTGCGAGTCTGGAAATAATGACGAGATGGGGTGGTTTGCTACACATATCTAAGATTTAATCTGCTGTGTACAACTCCCCGTTTTCTTTGAAAATATAATATCGAATGAATGTCTAGTCGTGTTTTAATATCGTCATTACACACTTATATTTTTCTCTGAACCGATGACTTAAGTGGTCATTGACAGCAACACATGTACCGTTGACCTTGCAGTAAGCTCCTGGTATAAATTCATGAACCTGAACGCCTTGACTCTGTTGGTGCTGATGTATAACAATACCAGATATGAACTGAATATGCTCACGTGTTTTACAACAGGTTCATTAATAGTAGTACGCTTCACGTAATGTTTGATATCCAGTAAACAGACAAGAAAATTTTGACAAAATTACAAACTTAGTTATCAAGCATTGAAATTGACTGCTGATGACTCGAAATGTATTGACATTTATCAGACACTACTGGACGCATGAAGGAATACAGTATGATATGAATCTCTGCATACTTTTTAACTGTTATGAAGTTGTGTAAAACAATTGTACCTTTGACCTGTCTCATTTTAAAGTGACAAATCAACGTGCAAGGAGATGTTACGCAACATTTGCAGACCTCAGGATAATCACTAACCAAAACACAAGAACAAAGACAGACATTGTATATTCTGACAGCAGTTCAATTGAGCACACGACGCGGAGTGGCAGACAGACTACTGATAGTTAAGACTAGACGTGTATACGGTCTACTGCCAGAGTAACTATCTCTGACGAGGATTAATTGTATTATGTTTTTCAATATTCCTGTCAATAAACCCAATTCATACCAATATAATCGACAACCGTGTGAGGCGTGTAATAAGAACAATCAGATATCTGTTATATCATTATATGTAGCAGGTTTAATCAACTTTTGAACAGTACTCTCAGAGTTAAATCACTAATTACAAACCTTTATTTAATATGCAAATGAGCTAATTATTAACTTGACACGCCCAATGCTTCTCAGAACAATTAAGTATTTATCAGATCAATATCTGTAGCAAGTTTCATCAAATGTAATGCTGTAATTTTGGAGTAATATCACTAATTACAAAGTCAATTAAATATGCAAATGAACCCTTAATTAAGTCAACACAACTAAATGCTTCACACCACAGTAAGGTATCTGTCAGATCAGTATCTGCAGCAGATTTCATCACATTTGGTGCAGTTATATCGGAGTTATACGACTAATTACAAAACTTCATAAAATATGCAAATGAGCTATTTGTTAACTTGACACTGTTAAATACTTGTCAGTACAATTAGATATTTATCACATCAATATCTGTACCAGATTTCACTGACTCGGGAGCCGTAATTTCAGAGTTATATACCTAATTACAAAGTTAATTAAATATGCAAATGAACCCTTAATTAACTTGACACTACTGAGTGCTTTACACCACAGTTATATATCAGTCAGATCAGTATCTGCAGCAGAATTCATCAAATTTGGTGCAGTTATATCGGAGATATATGACTAATTACAAAACTTCATAAAATATGCAAATGAGCTATTTATTAACTTGACACTGTCTAATGATTCTAAGTATAATTAGATATATATCAAATCAATATTTGTTGCACGTATCATCAAGTTCGGTGCAGGAATTTCAGAGTTATGTGTGCAATAATACTTGTTTTATTGTAATTTAAATGGGGCGGATTCGAGGCTGTGCTGGATATCGTGGGAACGAGGCTACCCTGGAGTATTCATTGTTAGCTTTGACCCTCGAGCGTTCGCACGTACATAGTACTTTGTCCACAAGCTATTGTTCCCGCCAACCAACCATTCATAACGTACAACAATGGTAGACACCGAACAAACTTTCCAAGCATGGTGCGAGGCAGCAGGCCTTACGGAAGACACATTCAGGATACTAATTGCACAGGCCATCCCATCGACGGACGTACTCAAACGCCTCAGCGACGGAGACATCATCGCTCTTGAATTGCCTATCGGTCAACGCGGAATGCTCCGCCACACACGGACCAACCGGGGGACCAACTTATGCGAAAACCAAGCTCCTCTGGATCCCCAGCAACAGGCAATTCCAGACCAACCTGCAGGTGCGGCGGCGACACCAGAGGTGACTACGAAGTCCCTGGCCAAATATAGCGACTTGAACGCCCAGTTATATCGGAGTTATATGACTAATTATAAAACTTCATAAAATATGCAAATGAGCTATTTATTAACTTGACACTGTCCAATGATTCTAAGTATAATTAGATATATATCAGATCAATATTTGTTGCACGTATCATCAAGTTCGGTGCAGGAATTTCAGAGTTATGTCACTATTAACAAAAGTTCATTGAATATGCAAATGAGCAGATAATTGACATGACACTCACAGTGTCATCATAATGTTCTGAGATTGTCATCTTTGAAAAGTTTCACGAAATTTTATGCGGTATTTCTTGATATATGTCGACACTGTCATTACCGTCTCCATAGGGAAACCATTGTACGGAAAAAATGATATCGCATAACTTCATTAATATGCAAGCAACACAAAGCAAAATCTAATCAGTTCTTGCAAGTAGCATATGATACCTGTGTACCAAATCTGACTTGAATCTGTACAGGCGTTTTGAGTTATCGTGTAAACAGACAGACAGACAGACACACACACTAACATACACAGACAGACAGACATCGCTATGACATTAGCCCACGTGTGAACACGTGAGCTAAATATGATACATTTAAGAAGTTAGAACTTGTTCGTCGCAGAAATACTACATTTTTCAACAATATTGTGCAATTTTACCGTTCACACAAAACACTGCAACATCCTGACGATATCCTATCCACAGAGACTCTTTCTAAAATTTGCTTGGAAAGACAAAGACATTTATTTCACGTTGGCGACCGAATGGGAACGTATTAGATCCGTAACAAAATGGAGACCTGTCTTTAGTTCGTTAATAATGTTTACTATGTAATCTCAAATGTTGTCGGTATATAGCAGTGAGTTAAATTGGAACTAATTTGGGATAATTGGATCTTCATATTCTTCAAATTTCCCAAAAGTATTGGAAGCCCTATAGCTGAGTGTAGCAAAATTACTCATAAAAACAAGTGTACAACTTAAAAAGAAAAGCAGATGAGCTTACATTTGTAGATTAAACCGACATTACTTCACTATCCAATTATCCCGAATTTGTTCTTCGTTTTTAATATATTAAACGGCCTCCCTTACTTAGTCAGTGAACGTTTAGGAAAGTGACATTATCACAATGGCGTTTCCTACAATGAAATGGCTTTGATGAACTGCACGAGTCACGGTATTTCTCTATTTAAGCATCGACATTTGATCGATGTATAAAAGTTTCAACTAACATCAAATTGTATTTCGTTCTAACCGTGCAAGCGGTAATGAGCACTTGATTGTCTCATTATAGTTAAACGTTGGCTGGATGTATGTTTACTTGCTAGTACTGTGGAACACGATTAGGCTTCTAAAAAATTTTAGGTGCCCTATAGCTGAATTTTGCAATATTACAAATTAGTTATAAAAACGAGTGTATAACTTAAAAAGAAAGGCAGATGAGCTTACATTTGCAGATTAAACAGACATTACTTCACCATCCAATTACCCCAAATTAGTTCCAATCGTGTTTGTCAAAACATCACACAAGGTTTCACAATATGTAGAATGTCTGTACACTTCGCTTTGTTTTTGAAATTTGACAGAAAATAAATGATTACTGTTCCATTGAGTCGCATATATCTAGGAAAGGCAAACATATGAAAGTCTGAGAAAAATTATATCCCATCATACGATTGTCTTTTGCCCAAATGACCATGTGAGTTTTCTGTATGGATGCTAAAGTGTAAGCGGTTACCGCTTTGTCTATCATGTGTTGTTTTATTGATGGATCTTGAGCAGACCCACTTTCGAAAATCTTTTGTTGTTTCAAGGTGGTACCCACCTCGAAACTGACAGTTTTGAACTTTCATTCAAACTTTCTTGGAGGAAACACTCAATAGTTACCAACCATAATCAAGAACAAAAATGGTGGGGGGTTTACCGTTCTAACAACTGTGCTAGAAAAACAAACCCTGAAGTTTACCGATGTTTGAATTCAAAATGGCTTCATTCCCCCGTGTTAAAATCAATTAGGGAAGAAATTATGTTGTCAATTTACACAAAAATATGGACAGTGAAAACTTCACTTGCTTAACTGGCTTCACAATAAGTCTGACAGTGTAAAACTTTATCAAGGTTTTGTTCTAAATCACACCAATACCTGACATCCCCCCCCCCCGGGTCACAATGAAGTGACGTTTAAATTTACAACTTGAAACATTGCAACTTGAGATTTTAGCGTATGTTTGACAAATACCACAACGGACACGATTTTGGAAATATTTTTGGGAAATAGTTGCATGATATCTTGCGGACAAGGATAGGATAGGATACATATTCAAATTTCTTCAACTTATTAATGTTATGTAATTATCTTATTAGTTTCCATCGTGATAAATTTAAAATAGATGGTTGGTCGTTTGTTGAAATATCAGCGTTACCTTCAAGTTTCCGTAGCGACACATTTTTCCATTCGATGTGACTACGGCCTTCTGTTTCCTAGGATTTAATCCTTCTTATTCATTTCGCAATAATAATAGCGTCTTAATATTCTGATTAGCCACTAACATGAAAATGGGTTTACTTCTCTGATTCATTAAACTGTATCCACCGGCTAATTTCATCGTCATTAGTGGAGCGAAAAAACAACGGGTGTTTTTTTCGAATCTGCTTTATTTTTTCAATTTCCGTTTTTAATCCGGGAATTAAATCGCTTGCGTCACGTAAGTGACCTATTCCGACTTTCCACAAACACATTTCGCTTTTGCTTTTTACGTATTTTTTATACGTATAGTTTTATACGTATAGTTGTGTGATGTAAATAATTAGCCGCGCAGAATCCGGGGTAAACCTTTATGTATATCTGTTACATTCTTCTTTGTTTGCTCAGAATGGTTCGGAATTCACTCCAATTTTTTCTCTCTGTAAATTCTCTGCCACTGTCAACAGATAGTTGTGGGTAATACCAAAAAATACGCGAGGAGGATAAAATATGTGTCAGTTGTGTAGCATGTCCCTTCAGCTAGTTGTGACTGCCATACTAAGACTTTCTTACAACATTTGCAGTATAGGTTTTCATGAACTTTCATCGGAGACGGAATCTGTAAATATTTGTCACCCTGAATACTCCCCATAATAATCAGCTTCTCAAAATTTATATTTTTACTTCCCAGATCTCAGGATTTGATGTAAAAACAATCCTCCATAATATAAATTCGCTACTGTATTTATGCGATAAAACAGGTCCACAATGTTCATAATCCTTGGCATTTTTCATGAATAGGTCAGTAACTGTGTAATTCCTGAATATACCGATATTGTCAACAAGAGGGTGTGAGACTCTGACTTTGTCTCCGCATTGCTCAGACCTATTGTACACGCTATACCTTGTATATTGACTAATATACAAGTGCCTTTAGGTTTTTATGATTTCAATATGAGAGCCTGTGGTTAGTAAGTACCGAGCACGCTACAGGCCACTGCAGTAATACCAGGCAAAGCTTGCTTGGTAAGCCGACTCGTTGCCTATAATTGTATGACGTGCGTTTTACTGTCATTTTTGATGCAGATCAGCGTGTCATGTGAATTTCAAAGGGTGTACTGTTTGAAATTGTTGTTCAAAAGTCCGTACATATCTATGCATATACGCGAACATTAGTATTTTAGGGTTTTCTTAAAGAAGAGTATTACACGAAAATGGCCCCATTGACCCCTTTTTCGGACTGGTGACGCAATTCTTAGTCGTCATGGTTACAATTAGGTGTTTAACATTGTATTTGGTCAAACTTTAACAACAGGTCGATAGGGTATCCTATTTAAAGTCACAAAAAAAGATATGCCAAAAGGTCGGCAGAATGATGCTGTTCACAATCGAAACCTACATCGGCGACTCATTTATTTCTGATTTCGAGGCCATGGCAGAATTTTCAAGTCTTACGAAGACTTAGGAGCGCCGATATCGTGGTGCTTTTGTGCCCTTTCACGAGTAAAATCGAAGAATCTGTATCGGCAGATGCGTTTTATCTTTACAATACAACCGTAGATAGGCAAACTTTCAAAACACGATCCTTTTTGATAAGAACAGATTACAAAATATCCACATGATAAAAACAGTTGAACCTGAGCGACATTTTGTCTTATTGTTTCGATATTGGCGTGATATGCAGGTGAGACCTGGTTTGAACGGGAGCTGCAATATAGCTTCTACCAACAGGAGCGCTAGGCTGTAACTGATACTCCTAAAAAAATGTCAATCAAAGGGTCCTAGGATGTATTTTGGACGGCGAAGACGTTTGCTTGGCTCCTCCGAGTGAAATTCAGTGATTGTCTTTTATGGATAATGATGTCTAGCTAGGCTTACTCAGTAGGCCTATACAAAGTTGCACCCGAACAGTCGCGGAGTTCTGTGGAAAATGGACGATGAAGAAATCACGTTTTCCCGCTAAAGCTAATGCTCGTGGATACATGCATGCACAGAAAAACACGTATTTCTGTGTACGTTTGATATCGTACGTTTGATACGTAAGTTTACGTTTGCTTGTACCATGGTCCATTCGAATTCCGGGTTTCGCCTATTCCTTTAATATCTCGCAAGACATTTTTTCCTCGGTGATTCTCAGAAATTTTATCTGCACATGTACAACTCCATCCTGCCATGCCGTATTATGCCTTTAAAATAAGCAGAGTCATATTACGAAAAAAGTATCGCGAACATCTAGAAGATTTACATTCGAAGTTGGCAGAACACAGCCACATTTCGATCTCTCTCCTACCAATTTACGAACCCTTTCCCTACAATTTCCATCCAAGATAAGAAGAAAACACATTTTTTTGCAAGCGAAGTGAGTTTAAACAAAGGTGAAGTTTACGACCGGAGACCGACCCTTACTTCACGCTAATTCTGAATGCAATTTTGCTCGCCGATTACTGTATGCTCATATCAAATCAATCGCTACCCCACTGATCAAACCACTCGAGTCAAATTTAGCCATACTAGACACACTGTTAACTGATGTAGGACATGGTTACCTAGGCTCTTGAAGATAAAAACAAAACGAGAAGCAGAACATTCGTTTTTAGATTTATCGATAACATCTGGCGGCTTGGGTTATACTTGAAGCGCCACATAAGTTAGGTCTGTGTGACATGATATCCATTAACACCTAGTCCATCAACTCTGTCAGACAGTATTCGTTAAGAGACGGACATAAACCTACCCATACTTGTGCACATGCGTGTTTGAACGCTATCAAAACTTAACTGACTCATCACAAATCTTTTACAGAAAACTTAAGTGTTTGTCATTTTCCACCATCCAGGTTTTAGTAGATGAAATTATGATTCACTTCATGTCAATTTGATCACATTCATGTGGCATTTCTTCTAATCGGGTACAGTACTCGTGCGAACATAACCATGCTCCTGTATAACTTTAAACCCAAGCCCCTTCTCTACTTTTAGGGTATTTTTGAAAATGGTGTACACGTGTGCATAAGTCCCTATCCTGGTTTAGCTTAAAATTTGAAAAGGAATTAAGAAATCAACGTTTATAGCATATATGGCTGGATGGGTCGAATATGTGAAGTGGCGGCTGGTTGACCAGCCTTGGATTTGGAAGGTGTCTTCACTTGTATCTAAAGGTGATGTCACCACAGCGATACAACGGCAGCACTACCAGCGTGTGAAAGGATACTAATCTATAAGGGTTGGAAAAGTATTTCTCGTGAGGGGATGCAGAATGGTTCGGAAACTTAGAAATAATTACAGAGGGTAAAATCACTTTAAAGATCACAGAAACCCGCATAAGGTGTTACCATATAATGCAGCATGGAAGATAGCATTACTCTTTTCAAATGTTATTACCAGTAGGCACTGTGTGGTCTTAAGTATGTTTACTCTAACAGCCATGGGTATGTATACTGTACTGGAGCAGGGTCGTTCAATATTCACTATTTTACAGACTTGTCCTTTTTAATTCATTGAATCATTTATGCTTTAAAAAATGTGAAAAGCGGCCGAGGACTTTATTCGTCTTCATCGTCGCATTTGCCGAATGAAATTGACTACACCTTATGGATATCGCTGGCTGCCATTGTGGCTTGTTTGTAGCGTGCAACAATAAATATACCTCACCTAATTAATGCGCATTTTCATTTTTCGCCACATTTCACCTCTTTAATTTGTTAGTTCTACGTGTGGCTTTTACATGTAAAAGTCTAGGGTCGACGGTTTAAAATTAGGGTAGTATAGAAGACAGGAAACATCACGATATTTTTACCCTAGCCTGTCACCCACTATCGTTTCTTTCTCAGATGACTGAACACGTTTTCACGTTTTCGAGCCAGTTGGCATCATACTTGTCTCTTTTCCTTGTGACTTATTCTAGATAAATTGCGACACAGAATGGGCTTGTTTCAGGTAAGTCTAGTCCATACTGGCTCAAAAAGGGACATAAGGGAGATATTTTTGCAAACTACATTACCCAAGGCAAATAGTTCGTGAAAAGTGCCCCAGTGTCATGTGACCATGTGCCGAGTGTCGTCTGCAGCTGCATCCATGTGATCAGAGATGAGCGACGAGCCCCTGAATGTGTTAAAAAGAGCAAGATTTTTCCATTCTAACAGGGCAGAAACTTGAAGAGCTCAGCTGGCGTCAAAATACAAGATTCAAGGTTCAAGCGCAACAAAAGGTGCCATTCTCTATAATAAGGATTTTTCGCTTCTCGTTTTGTGGAGTGACTGTGTTTGCTTTTGTTTTGAGCATTTGGCACCACTGTAAACGTTGTGGGGAACTCGACCAGTAAATCTTTCACAAAGTGAAAGTACATTAAAACAGAACACGGTAGAGCAGGATCATGACCGCTGTTATAAACAGTTACCGGTGGTATATACCTTGTCTTTATTCGGACTATATGGCATCCGTTTATTACAACCTCCTGGTCGTCCACTGCAGAAAAACACACAACACTATTTCCATCGGCAAAGCATAGACAGTTGAGGGTCCCCTTCACTGTCTATGGGCCAACTGCCTTGGGAAATAGCGATGTATTTATGTTAACGCATGAACTCTCGGGGTTATAAACGGGTGCTACAGCCATCTTAACAAGGTAATAGGTAGCCATTATAAACCACGACAAGCCAGCTTTTACAAATTAGCAATCGCGTTGTCATGAGAACATCATACACAGATGCAATAAGGTCATCGACTTCCCATGGTAATGGTCTCGACAGTTTTCATGGCCCTAACCAAACATCTATTAGAGAGAGAGAGAGAGAGAGAGAGAGAGAGAGAGAGAGAGAGAGAGAGAGAGAGAGAGAGAGAGAGAGAGAGAGAGGGAGAGAGGGAGGGGGGAACGGAAACAAGGAAAGATGAGGAAAGGAGGGTAGGAGACAGACAGACAGTATAAATGGCAGGCGGAAACAAAGAGAGGCATAGAAAAACGCAGACTAATCGTTAGACAGACAAGAAAAACTCAGACAGAAAGCTTTTATCGCGAAAATGTTTCCTGGAACATAGTGCCAGCGATTGCAATAGAATGACGGATGAGGAGTTATTTCTAGAATTGTAAGATGATCGGAGGCTTATGTCGGAAGAGATTTCCGTCAGATTGTTTCCTGTTATCGCAAACAATTACTAAAGGAAGGGCAAGTATGATAAAAATGCAGAGAATCTTGGCATTCACGGGACAAATATTGCAAGCTATGGCCATGACGTGTTCGCTTACAAACGTGCAAAAGTCGACAAATCATGTGAAACTTTAAGCGTCCATTTATTCTTTTGTTAGCTTATAGGCAAGCAAAATCGTATAGCGCTTTCATCGTGTTTAATCTTGCAGAGGGCATTCGGGGACAACTAGCTCCCATGGTGGGAGACGACTGATGGCTGATAGGGTCATAGGATCAGTTTACATGATCGAGAATCGAGATTCAAAGTAACTCGCCCTTAGTGAGGCATCGCTACTATTGATTTTAAAATGTCAGCCTCGATGAACTGATCATTACGGATTTCATTTCGGCAAGCTTTCGGTTTGAGCACATTTCACAAGCGTCCAAGACTATGCTAGAAAGCTTTTATAAATGTCTTTGTATATATTATACCATACCATACCATACCATACCATATCATATCATATCATATCATATCATATCATATCATATCATATCATATCATATCGTATCGTATCGTATCATTTAATAAAATATTCGGGTAAACACTATATTCACATGAACATAATACATATATGTCAACAAAATACTCCATGTACATTGTAAAATAGACTCAATTATGTCTTAATGAAGTAAAATACTTTTCAACAAAATTTGTCTGGCATGAGTTGAGTGAGCCCGTTCAGATTGGTGTGATCACGTAAAATTAAAGTGATGGCGTACACCCATGAATCCAAGCCAAGGCAAATATTCGAAAAGTACTAACATCTAAAAACAAGGTCACCGGTAATATGAATAAGGGACGGAGAATAACTTATCAACTTGAGAGTCTTTATTGAGATTTAAAAATACACCACGTACGGGCTGGTCTAGTGGTAACAATGTATGCATCTGTAAGTTTTTACTTCACGTAATTGTATATATATATATACGGCTCTACTCTTTAGCATCAAGTACGTTACTTCCCTGAGAAGACATCCATAAAGAGCTCCACTGAATGCTTAGTAAATGCAAAACACCTAATTCTTTCATGCACGAGAGTTAGGGAAGCCGCACTCCTTCCAAATCATACATAGTATATTTTGATAATAGGCAAAATCCAACATGAAGTCGTTCAGCCCACATCAGCCGACCCCTACCATGATGACATACTAGCACGCTCCGATTAGAATCATAGAAACTTGTTACCGGCATTAGTGAATAACTATGTTGATGGTTGCCATGACAACGGAATAAGAGTAAATTTTTCTTGAAACCGCTCTTACCTACTTTATTACTATCATGCGCAGCACCGCCTTCCCTCATACGGGAGCCCTCCCCTCCCCTCGATACGCTTTAAGCGTGTCATTCATCAATGAGCAACATCATACAACATACATGTATCTCACTCTACAAAGCCACAAAAGAAACAAGTTCTGTACAAACTGGCGCATTCTGGGCGTACGAATATAGTTTTATGGAAGAAACGCTCAGAAGTATCATGCGTCTGCGCGATACATCGATGACATGTCTTCTGAATGACGTCGGAGAAATTTGTTAAATTGGAAAGTTCCACGGAAAATGGAATATCTTGTTAACGCGCTCTCTGACACGAGTGGCGAATTCCAGGGTTTTATTCATGTTCACGGTCGAATGCTGGATAGCAAAATATCATACGTCAGTCTTTTACTGTAACTTTTTGTCTTACCGTCTATTTCGCACAGAGTATTACACAGGGTTCCAAAAAGTTATAGTCAGACATTCAATACAACGACAAAAGACATCGTACATAAGTTGCGGTGTGGTCGCACTGCCTTTTATTTTGAATAGACAGATAAGATACACGTCCTTTAAATCGCAGATTATTGTAATTTTACTGTGCACGAAGGACAAGCCTGCGCTTAATGATCTGCACTACGGTGCACCATGTGGGAGTAACAGTGATGTTTGACATACTGCAAACCAACATCCATTGTTGAAAATGACCATTCAGCGAAATAAGTCGAAGCTTTTTCAAACTGTGCTATTTTCGATAATTGTCTTGTTTTCAAGTGCACTGCTACTGCGGTTCAACGCACCGCTTTCACCTCGGATGTGTACGACGTGACAAATGAAGGTTGTTTTTGAAAGATTGAAGGACTCTATTTAAGGTAGAACGCACCTCGGGGACAGATATTCGGACTCTCAAACTTTTACAATTCTTTTCTGATACACCACTTGTCGGGGCTCATTGTAAAGCTCTTGGTGTAAGAAAACTTTTCACCGGCTTAGTTTTTTGAGATTCGAAAATTTTTATTTTTCTCCATAGAGTTAACACAGGGATGGCGGCCATTTTGAATTTCAAATATCGGTAAATCTTTGGTTCTCTAGTACCAATATTTGCACGGTAACCCACAATTTTTATCCTTGATTTTGACAGAGAATACTTGAAAGATTCCTTAAGGAAAATTTGAGCAAAAGTTAGAGTCTTTCACTTTCGAGGTGCATGATACCTTAAACATAGGAAGTAGAAGAAATGTACATTAAACAGATGGCGACACCGAGTTCATTGTCGATAGAACAATAATCCAAGGAAGGGTCGGAGAGGGCGTTCTCTTATAAGCCATGACTTTTGAAACCCCCGTAGTTCTGGGCGAGGTTCTTGCAATCATAGGTTTACAAACAACATATCTAGCCCGTTGAGATAATAGAAACCCGTGCCATGTGCGTTTGGGTGGGTGTTGGTACTCCCCTGTTCTAAAATGGCATGATACTGTTTTTATAACTTCTTCAAGCTACATCAATAACAGTAGATGAGTCCGCTCGTGAAGCACACGTGCCACACTTCATCGATAAATATTCCTAGCATATCGAAATTGTCATATTTGGTTACTTTTAATCTCTATTTTATTATTGAGTATATTGGTATAATGAATCTTGCATATCTGCATGCGAAATAATTGAAATTCTCCTTAATACACACACAAAGTCCGTGAAACTTCCTATTTAAGGTACTGGAAGACTTACACTAAACGTTTACTCTAACTTTTCTCGATGCAACTTTCAATTATCCTCCCATCCAATCAAGAATGAAATAACGGGTCATCATGCACACTTTGGATCTAAAGAAACTTATGACCGAATATTTACCGATATTTGAAATTCAAAATAGCAAGTGAGACTAAAAAGAAGGACAGTGAAGGAGAGTGAAAGACTACGAAGGGACGGTATTTCTGAATATAAAAAAGACGAGAACAGTATCGAGAGAACAGTAGAATAGAGTGAAGGACAGCGTAACCTCTCAAGAGTAGGGTGATTGACTGTATTATCCGTACAAAGTGGGTTAAAGGCTGGCATTTTCACAACAAAATAACACAATGAGGCGAAGAATATATTTTCATTGCAAAACATAGCAAAGGACAATGTTAATCAGAGCATAATATGATGAAAGACAGTATTTCCACCGAAAATTAGACTGAGGGGCAATGTTATTAGTGCACAATAGAATGAAGGACACTAGTTTCATTATGTCGTAGATTGAAGGACAATTTTCGCTACAGAATAGGATGAAGGGCAATATTTCCACAACAGAACTTGATGAAGAACAGCACTTTCAAAGTATAATTGGAAGAACAATGCTGTCAATGCAGAATATCATGAAGGACATCATTTTCATTGCAAAATAGAGCCAAGGACAATGTTATTAGTGCAGGGTACGGTGAAGGACACTGTATTCACTACAACTTCCATAAAAGGACAGTATTTTCACAGCAAAAGGGGCGAAGAACAATGGTATTAGTAACACGACCGGAACTAATTTGGGAGAATTGGATTTTTATTTTTTCAAATTTCTCAAAAGTTTTCGGTTCCCTATAGCCAAATGTTACAATAGTACAAATAACTCGTAAAAACAAGTGCATTGCTTAAAGAGAAAAGGAGATGAGCTTTCATTTGCTTGATTTTATTTGTAAGCGGACCTGTCAATTTCACCCTTGTGGTGCGTGTCGCATTCAAAATGACATAAACCCGAGAAATTATGAGCTTACTATGGCTGTATCGCGTTGTCAAGGTAACTGTCTTCAAAAGGAAGAGGAGCGATAGTTTTCACGACACTCTGATCAGGTCAGTAAAGACAGACCCACAGTACAATATGTCTCTAGATATTGACTCTCTGTGGGAGGGTTGGCACTTTCAACCTACTGGAGCCGGAAAAGAGATATCTTCTTCGCTTTGATGTACGGTGAACGATGTTCTGATTGAAGCCCATGGTTGCAATCGACAGTAGTCCCGGGGGAGGGGGCATTTACCCCCGAAATGGTTACAGGTGTACATAGGACAGTTGAAGCACAAACTCTCTATTTTCTCGTAAAATCGGGAGTCAGAAATCCAAATACTGGCGTCAAACCTCTACATTTTTCACCAAATGATGGAGTAAAATCATGCTGGAGGCAGAAAAACAGGGGTAAAAATTCAACAACATAAACATTTCCTCGATCAAACGTCTTCATGAGCGACAAAAGAGAGTTTCGGAACCGTGGTACATATGTTTATACCCTTCAGACGGCAGTGGCTCCCCTATCGACGATCCGGACGGTTGTTTTGAGATACAAAACAGAAGACTAAGCTCTACAAGAGCTAATTTCCTTCAATCACTTAGCTTATTTCTCGCTTTTACACTGATGACCGCCACAAGGCTGACAACTTATCGGAAGAGAAACTGTTTAAACTTCCTATCGACGCCAAGGATACTTTATCCGTAAACAGGAAGTGGGACACATCTAGTTTAAAGGGTGGATTCAGGAAAATTACTTTTCTCTTTCCTAGAAATATCTATTATTGTCCCTGCTGTTTCTTTCAAACCCAATCCTAAACTACGTATAATCTTCATAGGGGGCGCACTGCAGGACCATCCACGTCCTCGCATCAGCCCAGCATGGAACTACTCCAATAAACGAGCACACGCCTGATTCAGTGTATGTAATATTAAGTTGACGTTCGACCGACTTAAAATGAATGATCAAATTCATTCAAGGGCTCGCTATTAAAGTTCATAAATCAAGTGCATTTAATTACTGAACGATGGGAACATGCAAGATGATCTAACCAATGTGAAATTGTCAGTAAGGCCATAGAGAAACAAATTATTGTTCCTCTGTTTATTTTGGCAAAGTCACAGAGGCGGCGAGCGTAAAATTAATTTTTTTTTTATTACAAACATGCAAAATTTCCCACAAGTTACATGTACATTGTTACCCTTCACTTAAGAATGGATTTTACAATGTCCACCACAATAGAAAGGTATACAAAATACGATACGTATAAATCTTTCGTGATTGAAACGACACGGGATTTCGCTGACGCAGTTCGTGATCCTGCTCTGTGGCCAGACGGTATTCTTGTACGTAAATTTTATTAACTATTTCCATGACCCTACGGCTTGCATCCTATAACTGTCGTGGTATAAAATCGTCCATTGATGCTATCAAATCTCTCTGTGACATCCATGATATTGTTTTTCTTCAAGAACATTGGTTGACAAAAGCTGAACTTTCGTTGCTGCCTAATATTCACAAGGAATTCAACGCTTGCGCTGTGTCTGCCATTGACGACACTTCTGGTTTTCGCGTCGGACGCCCATTTGGTGGGGTTGCAATTTTGTGGCGTAAGTCATTGGGACATAATGTAAATGTAAAGTATTTAGATGACACTAGGTTATTGGGTGTTGAAATCATTACATCCTCAGCGAAATTATTCTTTATTTGTGTTTATTTGCCAACTTGTTCACATGATAATTATGATAGTTATATGTCATATTTAGCGAAAATCAGAAACATTGTTACTGATGAAGAAGCTTGTAATGTTGCTATTATTGGTGATTTCAATGCCAATTTGGGTACTTTATTTGGTAATGAGCTTGACATTTTTTGTCGTGAAAACAATCTGCATATATCTGATGTTGAGAAGCTACAAATGTAGATAATTCTGCTGATAATATCACCTTTATAAGTGAAGCACATGGTACTACGTGTTGGTTAGATCATTTTGTGAGTACTCATGCAGTTCATAACTCCATCACTGATATTCGTATCCTTCATGATTTTGTGTCGTCTGATCATTTTCCTCTCTGTGTAAACCTACATAATGGTGGATTAATTCGTTCTGATCCTTGCAAGCATGGTATGCGCAGTTATAATAGCAGTTTTAATGGGAGTAAAGCGACCCTCTCAAAATTTATGGAAACGAAACTGGGTTTTTGCTTTGTAATCTTGAAGTGCCAAGTGAAGCTTTTGTGTGCCGTGACCCCAACTGTAAGAATGTTGATCACATACGTGGATTACAGTCATTTTACTCGAATGTTGTTTCATGTTTGAAATTAGCTGCCAATAGTTGTATTCCAACTTCATCATCCGGCGAGTCTGGTTTTAATTCTGTCCCTGGATGGAATGAACATGTGCGTAATTTTCACAACTCTGCGCGGGATGCGTTCAAAATTTGGGTGGTAAATGGTAAGCCAAATCAGGCCCACTCTTTCATCTTATGAGTAAACTCGTGCTAAATTTAAGTCTATCTTGCGATCTTGTAAAAGAAACGAAAACAAAGCTAGGGCGGAGTCCTTGGCCCATAATTTAACACGAGGGGGTACAAGCACGTTTTGGAATTCTGTTCATAATGCAAAGGGTGGCCATGCCGCTATTCCAACCAGTGTGAGCGGTTGTACTGGTCATGATAATATTGTTGATATGTGGAAAAAACATTATGAAAGTTTGCTTAATTCTGTCAAAACTATTCGTGATAAATCATCTGTTATGTCTTCGATAGACAGAATAGATTTTCATAATCAAATGGTGGTTACTGTCAGTGAGATTAAAGAATGTATAAACAAACTTGAAAAAGGTAAAGCCTGTGGTAACGATGGTATTGCTGCAGAGCATCTAATCTATGCTGATCAAGTCCTGTGTGTCATTTTGAGCCTTTGTTTTACTGGCTTTTTCGTCCATGGTTATTTACCAGATATGTTTATGCATGCAGTTATTTGTCCAATTGTTAAAGACAAATCTAAGGATCTTACTTCGGTCGATAATTATAGGCCTGTGGCTTTGGTGACAGCGATTTCTAAACTTTTTGAATTGTGTATCTTATCACGAATTGAAACTTTACTTGTTACTAGTGATCTCCAGTTTGGCTTTAAAAGAAGTCATTCCACAGATATGTGCATTTTCACACTTAAAGAAATTGTAGATTTTTATAAGAGACATAATACACCCATATTTTTGTGCTTCATGGATGCTAATAGGCATTTGACAGGGTAAATCACTGGACTTTGTTTAGAAAATTGATAAATAGGCGTATACCATTGTTTATAGTCCGTATTTTACAGTATTGGTATTCAAATCAGTTATTTTTGTACGATGGGCGTCTGCTTTGTCAAACGCATTCAGTGTTATTAATGGCGTACGGCAAGGCAGCAATCTCTCACCTATGCTCTTTGCTGTGTATGTAGACGATCTAAGTACAAAGCTACAATCAGCCTGTGTTGGATGCTGTTTGGTAAACACAGTTGTTAATCACCTATTTTATGCAGATGACTTAGTTTTGATTTGCCCCTCGGCAAAAGCATTACAAAAATTAATTTACATATGTGAACACTATGGGGACAGACATGATATTGTTTTTCATCCCACTAATGTATGGCTATATTACCGAGGTCTTGGAAACCTAACAGAATTCCTATCGTATTTTTATATGGAAAATCTGTTAAATTTGTTAACACTAAAAAATATCTTGGATATATTGTTTCTTCTTCGGGGGAAGACAACGCTGATATGCACAGGCAACTTCGATGTGTTTATGCTAGAGCTAATTGGATTGCGCGCAATTTTAGCTGCTGTTCACAGATTGTGAAATGTACCCTTTTTAAAAGCTTTTTATATAGTATGTATTGTCTTAATGTTTGGTGTAACTACAGTGCTAGACAGATGTCAACTCTAAAAGTGGCTTATCATAATGCATTGCGAATAATTTTTGATCTTAAACGAGATGCGAGTATCAGTCACAATTTTGTATCAAGAAATATTTTGAATTTTGCTTCATTGCAACGAAAGTTACTGTTGAACTTTTGCAAAAGATTAAGAGAAAGCAGGAATTCTGTAATATACAGTTGTGTTAATTCTGATTTTTACTTTAATTCAACTTTCTGGCAGCATTGTAGGAATGTATTGCATTAGTATTTTCAGTAGTTTTTTTATTCTTTTATAAAATTTATTTCTCGCTGTAGTGCCTACATTTTAATGTTATTCTTGGTATGGGCCGATGGCCTGAAATAAAGGTAATAATTATAATAATAATAATAATATATATGGGCAGTGTCGACAGAACAAATTCTGAGCATTGACGTCAACTGCTCTGAGAATAACACAAGAAACTGTTAAAAATACAAAGTATGGATAACAAAAATGCTTTAAAAGTAAGAAAATTACAGTATTGTCTCTTTAACGTCCAGTTTTAATATTTGAGAGCTTTATCTATTTATTTTATATTTCATATATATATATATATATATATATATATATATATAAATATATATATATTATATATATATATATATATATTATATATATATATATAATATATATATATAAACATATATATATATATATATATATAAACATATATTATATATATATATATATATATATATATATATATATATATATATATATATATATATATATATATATATATATATATATATATATATATATATATATATATATATTAAATGGGGGTTTTTGCCAAATCGTCCAACGTGATAAATTTTTTGATAAATTTCACGTTGAATTCGCTCGCTACAGGACACCTCAGACTGTACTTTGGTGTACGAAGCGACCTGTACGTTCATCCATCTTGATAGTCTCTGTATTATGTTTTCAATCTATTTATAACTCAAACCAATACACCTTTTTATCACAAAGTCAGTAACTTGGTGAACGAATCGCGCACAAACGTATCATCTCGACAAACACCGTGTAAAGATCTTTGTTGGCGGCTTTTACGTCGAATGTAGCTGATCAAATAAATACCCTTGGTGTAACATAGACCCTAGAGCAAAACGTTTTTCTCTAGGGTCTATGCATGCACTAAACTTTTCAAACTGGCATATTACGGCTAATGTTAATCGCTATTAAGCTTGTTGATTGTTCTGCTCGGACTCCTTAAAAAGTCTCATTTGAAATTTCGCGAAAACTTAAGAAACTGGACGACGACACAAAAATAATTGCAATGCGGGAGTATACAATTGCTGCATTTTTAAAAAGTGAAAGAAAAAAGTCTAAAATCGGCTACAGTAGAAGCGGCTGTTCCGAGAAACAATTCATTTATTTTTCCTGGCCTGAACAGTCTGTATGTCACAATGGAAATAACTAATTTTAAAAGTCAATGGACTCTTTCGATACAACGAATAGTTCTGGATAATGTACGTAGAATTTGTTGTTATAGGACATCAAATGAAGTAAATAGAAAATTTCATACACTCGAAATTTCTTCGTTTATAAAAACACGACTAACACTAACTCGGGATAATTGGATAGTTTAGTAATGTCGGTTTAATCTGCAAATGTAAGCTCATCTGCTGTTCGTTTTTGCAATACACTTGTTTTAATCGGCAATTTATAATATTGCCACTTTAAGCTATAGGGGCATCTAACACTTTTGATAAATTTGAACAATTAAAAGAGCCAATTCTCCCAATCCAATCGTGTTAAACAAAAAGGATAAAATTGACACGTAAAGAACAAACGCATCATCACACGAATACAAAGATACGCAATAAATCGTATGCCGATATCGGGGCATTTCGCCTCATCATCTACGACCCAGTCTTGCATTCTCATCAACTGCCGCTTTCTTTCTTTGCTTTGAGATTAAAGTGCAGCATGTACGGGATTCATACAGCAAAATACTTGAATATGCTTTTTGGGTCCATATGTCGGCGGCGGGACAACTGATTTCCGTCATGGACCCTTTCATTAATTACACAGATTCATGACGTGCATGCAAGCTTTTATTTAGTCTAGCGTCTAGACGTTTATTGGTCCTTTTGCTTTTCACAGTATGGGTCGAAAAGCAAAACGCCCAACAGACGTCTAGACTCTAGACTAGCCTTTATTTGACCCACCAACATTTCTTCCCTGTGATCTTCTATATTTACTGGAGAAAAGATCATATCGAACCAACAACTCCACCCAAGAATAACTTAAAAAGGATTACGTATAACAGAACTTTATTGCACGTTTACTTTGCGGGACCGGTGTTTTTGGTTTTTTTTAGATCTTTAACTTTGCATTTGAATTCAACATCACAAATATTGCTTCACGGCTCGACGCGAATGCGATTCTGTTGGAAACCAACACTGCAATCTATTACGTCACTGACCTTTCCATATTACAAGAGCATGGGAATATTCACGATCAGTCACTCACTTGCACGCAAACTTTGAGCCACAATCGGAAACATGTAGCCAAAAAAAGTTTCAATTTGTCCGAGAAAAATAAACTAATGGAATAATTAATAATTTACCCCTTGGCAGAGAGAGATCGATGTCTGTACTTTCGTACAGAACAAAAAGGTCTCCAGATGGAGAAAACCTGGGGGGGGGAGACTGGGGAGAGACAGATGGAGGGGAGAGGGAGGGGACTAACTCTGTAAAATGCAATATTTTCTTATATTTTCTTCACCGTTATGCCCACAATAATTTTTCTCTAAAAGAATTCCAAACTACCAAGTACTGAAAATTCACAATTACAATGTGGATGGGGTAGGTGTGACATAAGAACATGAATAACAAAAGATACATAAATTTATACGATCTGCGTCCGATCAAAAAGGGGCTACATGGCATACAAACTGTAATGATATACAGTACATGACGTCATTACTAGGTAGTATGAGGAACACAGAACAACAACATTCCTACTCTAACTTTCTCCACCATCTTTTTAATTTTGCGCTCTTAATGGTAGGAACAAATCCCAGGAATGATATCATAGTAAGTTTATTCACATTCAAGATGTCTGGAGCTGATCGTAACCGTAAAAAATATACACTGAATATTCAAAGACTGTAACACTGGGGCAGGTATGTGAAAATGCCCATTTATTGCAA
The DNA here is from genome assembly GCF_041260155.1 of Ptychodera flava. Classification (NCBI taxonomy): domain Eukaryota; kingdom Metazoa; phylum Hemichordata; class Enteropneusta; family Ptychoderidae; genus Ptychodera; species Ptychodera flava. Next base: position 21,263,583 of record NC_091948.1, on the reverse strand, counting down.
TAAAACATTCATTATAAATCGCTGCACTGGCTGCAGGCTAGAGCAGTTAACAGCTTTACTGCTTTCGCCTGGAGGCTCCACCATGGCAACCAAATTTCATTTCCAAACTACTCATCAATTTCAATAATGCATGCAAAAAACTCCATGCAGGGCTAGGACCTCAAAAAATCAAACGTTTCATTTCTTTCTTGAAGTCCCTGGGAAAGAGTAAATTATATGTACATAGTGGATCTGCAGGGAGACTTATGTGTCTTCCCTGAAGACGGCAAAATCCAAGTCTTTTGACAATGTTTGTTTATATCCATTTCATGCATAAAAGTATACATTATTAAAATTGGACACCCGAGAGTTGTGAAATATCTTTAAAGCCCTTTATGTGGGCGTAACAAATACAATCTTCAATAAAACAGTTGCTGAAGCAAAGTACCAACACAACACACATCACCAAGCAGTGTAAAAGTACAAGACTTGAACTGATGAAAATTAATCCTTTGTCCTAGAAATACAAAAATGCTGGAAGTAATGTCAAAAGACAGTGATTTTGTCCTCACGACTACAAACTCAGTTGTATCAGTTGTTACCAGGCTGGTAATTTACATCTTGTGATCTGTGATTCATTGCATTCAGATTTTTCCTCCGTAGTATGAATTGTTAGAATCAGACGACTCTGTTGGAAAGTTTCTAATGGAGTTACTTTCAATATAGTGGTTTGCATTGAACCGTTGGCAAAAGGGGAAGTAAACATACTGTCTAAATTGAAAAGCTGACAACATGGTCAAGTGTAACTATTGTCTAGGCAATAATATCACTCGATGACAAAGAAATCAAATCTGAAAAAGTTGAAATATTGTTTGGAAAGAGGTCACGCCCAGTCAAAACAACACCATACATCTACGCACATCCTGCTAACTGTCCACAACGCATCATCTGCCTGCCTCGTGTGTGCGGATCTTGTGATGTTGTTTTGACAACGACTGACCTCCTTCCAGACAATGTTTCAACTTTACAGAGTTGACTTCTGAGTGGTTGACTGTATTACCGCTAGACAATAGTTCCACCTGGCAGTGTTGGCAACTCCTCAATTTAGACAGTATGTCTAGTTCCCGATTTGTAAAAGGTTCAACAAAAATCACGACCATATAAAAATAGCATGGCCATTTAATCTTCTGCAGCGAATGTAAATGCATTTCATCATGAGAAATATACACCAGGTACATTATCCTGATTAGTCACTGATACATGTATCAGATATCCACTGCAGTGTTTCCCCTGAGGTTCTTAGTATGGTAGCAATGGACGTACTCCAGAACAAAAATATCATCCTGACTCCGACAGTGTTCTATAGGAAACAGATGCTTCAGATGCTTTGCTATGTTACAGTGGAGCAAACTAATACGAGTGGATAAACACTTACACAGGAATACATATACTTCTAAGTTTCTGATCATGGTTTTTTTTGTTTGTACTGTGGTCCGTTTGAATTCACCGATTTTGCTGGAAATGAGCCAAAATTTGCAAGGCAAACCTGTGATTCATTGTGATGGCCTGGTGGAATAGTTGAAAACAAACAATCCTACCTTTCTTGCAAAGACTGGCCTCTCGATACGCCTGTCATCAATTTATTACCATTTTCAATTTTTAATCATCAATTTGGCTAATCCTGTAGCAAATCTTGCATGAGATTTAAAGAGACATAGTCGGCCATTTTTCATGAATTTTGTTTGATACAAGATACTACTTATATTTCTTGACATGTTGAAAGATACTGAATGAATGGGTGACCATGCATATATTTGACCCCAGTTTTAGACAAATTAAACGAAACCATCGCAAAAATGAATTAATGGTCATGACCATTAATTCATTTTAGCGATGGTTTCATGTATGGTGTCTAAAACTGGGGTCGAATATATGCATGGTCGCCCATTCATTCAGTATCTTTCAACATGTCAAAAAATATAAGTAGTATCTCGTATCAAACAAAATTCATGAAAAATAGCTGACTTTGTCCCTGTAAGTTGTATATTGCAAAATGCTGAGTGGGCCATGGAAACACATGTACACAGCTTTGCATAGCTAAGCTGCGTACATACCGGTGGTACTTCTTAGTGTTGCAGTTTGTTTCATACGCTGCATGTAATGACCTCCTAACGATCTCTAAAGGCAAATTGACAAGTCATCGTTGATGACACAGTCCCCACTTGTTAATGGGTGCTTTGATTACAGGTCCTCAGAGAGGATAGAGTCCTCTTCATTAGGTCTGTGATAAAAATATTTTTGAATAAATTCGCTTGATACATGTCTGAGTTGTAGTTCAGGACATGCAAAAATCGTAACAAAATGGCCACATGGTGGCCATATTGGATCGAATCACAAAACAAATCAATGTGCATATGTATGACATAGGTCAATGTCCTTGTACCAACTTTGATTAAAATCGGTTGAAATATGCCTGAGTTATGGCTTTGTACATGAAAAAATCATGACAAAATGGCCGCACAGCAGCCATATTGGATCGTATCACAAAACAAATTAAGATGCATATGTATGACATTGGTCAATGTCCTTGTACCAACTTTGAATAAATTTGCTTGATACATGTCTGAGTTATGGTTCTGGACATGATAAAACATAATAAAATGGCCACACGGCGGCCATATTGGATCGTATCACATAACAAGTCAATGTGCATGTGTATGACATAGGTCGATGTCCTTGTACCAACTTTGAATAAAATTGGTTGAGATATGCCTGAGTTATGGCTCTGTACATGAAAAAATCGTAACAAAATGGCCGCACCGTGGCCATATTGGATCGTATCACAAAACAAATTGATATGCATAGCTATGACATTGGTCAATGTCCTTGTACCAACTTTGAATAAATTTGCTTGATACATGTCTGAGTTATGGCTCTGTACATGAAAAAATCATAATAAAATGGCCGCCTGGCGGCCATATTGGATCGTATCACAAAATAAATTGACGTGCATATGTATGACATAGGTCAATGTCCTTGTACCAACTTTGAATATAATCGGTTGAGATATGCCTGAGTTATGGCTCTGTACATGAAAAAATCGTAACAAAATGGCCGCACGGCGGCCATATTGGATCGTATCACAAAAAGAATTGACATGCATATCTATGACATTGGTCAATGTCCTTGTACCAACTTTGAATAAAATATGTTGAAACATGCCTGAATTATGGCTCTGTATATGAAAAAATCGTAATAAAATGGCCGCCCGGCAGCCATATTGGATCGTATCACAAAACAAATCAACGTGCATCTGTATGACATATGAAGTAATCCTTGTACCAAGTTTGAATGAAATCGCTTCAGGCATCTCTGAGATATCTGCGTGAACGGACGGACGGACGGACGCACAGACGCACGCACGGACGCACGCACGCACACACGCACGGACATGACCAAACCTATAAGTCCCCCCGGACGGTGTCCGTGGGGACTAAAAATCTGATTCGTAATATTATTACAAATGCAGGTTCGTAGACTGCTTGCAACATATTTCTGTTATTGTACAAGACACATTGTTAACGATATGCTTTTCATAAGTGGCCACGCTATTTTGAAAGTGATCATAAATGAAATAATATTTTGCATTAACAGTTAAAGCCGATACAATCCTGGTAAGAGGATTCAGTAGACAAGATGATGCCATGCTCTGTACAAATTATTTTGAGTGAATTTTTGCAAAAATTCATCGACAGTGGATAAAAGTTTCTACATCGGTAAATAACATTATGGCTATTGTTGTAACTTTAAGTAGTGAACTGGTTAAGTGTTTAACATTTATCATCATTTTTTGTCTTCAGTTTTGTCACTTCCTTTGTACCTGTTCTGACCACTGTCCTTGCCATGATAGGACCCCCTCTGTGAGGGACTCCCCCTTGAGCCGTACTTGGTGAACATGTTGCTGGGAGGCGTCCTTGGTGACCGACTGCTGGCAGAGAGCGGAGAGGCATTGCCGCCTGCAAACTGTGGAGAGCCTCTTGGAGGGAATACCATCCCTGGATAGCTGGAAGGTGAGGAATGAGCGAGCGGAATTGGAGATCCCGTAGGGGAGGGATAAACCTGTCCGTGAGCTGGTCCGGCATAACCGGGCATATTCCCAAGGAGCGGGGACCCCTTGTGGTACTGTGGAGTCATGGGGGGTGTGCCACCATACTGGGGTGACCGCCTCTTATCATGTCCCTTACCACTACCACCTCCACTACGTCCACTGTCATTGCCTCTTGGTCCCTGGTTTGGATTTGATGGTGAAGTCTGCGCTGACACTCTGTGCGTGGCGTCTCCGGAGCCAGGCTTATAGTCCTCAACCTTGCTCCAGTGCTGAAGGAGTTTCTCACCAACTTGTGGTTCCAATTCCTGGAGTAGACCAAAAAGAAATGTCTGTGTAAAGCTATATAATGTTAACACTAGTGTGTTGTTATCAACTCTGGCTCAACTTAGTTTTGGAAATATTTGTCTGATGACATCACAGTCATCAGCTTGCAACAGTCACAGCAAAACCTTTAAAAATTATGACAAGCTGGGAGGAAAGATCTAAAGCGGTTCTCAAGACAGTAAAATTTGTATATTGCAGGTATGACCCCTGTTCTACAGCTACGACCTTTGCTAACATTTTTGATTGATGCTGCTCAGAAGGCTCCACTTACCTGTCCGTCCCTGGCAATCTTGACTTTCTTGTTGTCATTCCAGGGATTGCACAGATCCTTTGTTTGTTGGAATGATACATTAGCTCTGCAAGGGAAATCACGGAATATATTCAGAATTTCCTGGCACATGCTGCATGAACATACAGATTAGTCTTTTTGTAGCCGCCACGATGAAATATAAATTACATTATTTTACAATTATGAGCAGCAAAATGATCATGCGGTAAATTAGAAGTTTTGGAAAATAATTTTTAGCGATTTTGCCAGGTTTTACTGTTTCACAAAATTTATTTTGCAAGTTTTGTTATTGAACTTGAAACTATGATATGTAAGCAGTGATTTAAATGCATGTACATCTTGCTGCAAATGGATATCATGGAGTCTACACATTCTTACACTTTAGTCAGTATATATTCACAGCATGTGTGTGAATGGCATTGTATGGGTAAACATGGCAAACAATGCAATTTTACTGCATTCAAGATTAGCCAGGTTTTTGTGATCAATTGACGAGTTTTCATAGTATCATCAGTAGTGTTTTCTGTGGCTTAAAAACAAATGAGAGGATAGACAATGCTGTGTACAATGCAGCAAAAAGGTACTGATAGTAAAGACACCATCTGGCTTGTAAGACTTCCAAATATCCCTGAATATGTATTGCTCTTAAAGACATGTTTCGGCAGAATCCACCATTCAGACACCACAAGAAAAAGGTATATACATGTGCCAACCGACCTTTTAATCCATTCAACGCTGAACAGTCCTCCGAGAGATGCCGACGACCCAGTGCCAAGTTCATGTGACCTCTCTTTGCTGATTCCCGATGACATCCTGGCATAACCTTGGAAGTGACCGCTGCCTTGCACTGAGAATATCAGGTACACGTTAGTGCTTTCCTGGTAAGTAAATGAAAGATGTGACCATGGTTAGGATGCTAATCAGCACTCATTTTTGACAACATTGTGATGATGGGCAAGAGAGACAACTACTACAAAGATAGTGATTCAAACTAACTACCAGAAACCTAGGGAGTTCTGTGAGTTAAGGTGGTTGGAAAGGCTAGAGCGTCAGTTATAAACTTCAACAAAACTATTAAAATATAAAAGTAGTCAACATTCTCTGTGGAATAAAAAAAACTTGACATTTGGGGTCATAGGCATTGCAGAGTTATAGCCCGTTGAAACTTCTGAAAAACTGACCAAATAAGAAGAAGTTGGGGAGTCCTTAGTGTATTAACTATGGTAGAGGTCCCCTAGCTTTTAATAAAATGTTTAAAAAGGGAAAGTCATTATTTGCTGTTTTTCAGGAAAGTTTGACAAGGTGGTGCTTGCATTCAGAGTGAGTGACTGCTATTGTAAATGCATTTTTAGATTCTTTGAGTGTCAAAGAGGTGTCAAAAGTGAGATTAAGCAAAAAGACTGCTCTGTGACTTCAAAAGAGGGGTGCAAATATGGCTTGTTTTCAACGTTTTTGACAGAATAACAGTTTTCCTACAAAATTATACCAATTTAATCCAACCTTTGAAATGAGATATGGACATGGAATTTTTACAGCCTATTAACAAGGTTACAGATAAGATATGGCAAAATTTTTCTATATTTGAAGTACTTTTTGAAAAATCATATTTTGAAATTTGAAAGAAGTTTTAATAATTTTTTGATATGTAAACCCATGTAAAATCATAAAAACAAATTTTACTTACAAATCCTGCCGTACAAATCTTACAATTAATAGTGTCAACATATTTATAACTAATTTGGTAATATTAATACTATCCAATTATTATTAAATTCAAATATGTAAAAAAAATATGAAAAATTAAATTTTAATATTTACTAGTGTCATATTTCAAAATCATGGCTGCAAATATAGAATTTTCATATTCTTTGGAGAAAGTATTAACTAAGAGAGTTATCCTGAAAATTTGAACTAAATATCTTGAGTCTAACACTTGAAACTTGACATAAACTCTGAGGAAAGAATTGGTGCAAAAATAACCTTTCCAGCCACCTTAATGGGAAACCCGGTTAGGGATAGAGTGCACAGCTAGGGACCCGTAGGAAATTACTTTCTGTTTATACCCAAAGGTTTGCGTCAACTAAGCTTTACTTATGATAATGCATAGAGACAATAATTGTCCAGGGTGATAAAAGGTACTGATAGAGAAAGTTGAGAAAAACTTGAACAAAAGAAAAATCTTCACTTGGTCTTGATCTAGCTTTTCAATATCCAAACACGGGTTGACCATAATGATGCAACATTTTTGGACAGTGAAGGAACTTGTGATTCAGAAAAAACCAGGACAGATACTTGTTCACAGCAGTTGTGAAGCATTATGTGAGGTAGAATGTGTTCATTATTTTCAAAACTCCTGACATTACTTCTTGGTTTTGTGCAAAGAGATCTTCTCCTCTGTCTGTCTGTCCGTCTGTCTTCCTGTCTGTCTGCCTGTCTGTCTGTGTCTCTGTGTCTTTCTGTGTATCTCGCTCTCTCTCAAAACGTGTTTCAATTGCGGTGAGTAAAATCTTGTACATATCTCCTCTTCGGTAAATTCTGCACATGTGAAAAGACAACTGTTGGATTCGCAACTTGGCCTGATACCAATATATGCTGATTTGGAGGTTTCACCACACATGTAGATTCTACAAAGACTTGAAAGTTTACCTCATACGCCTTGCTCAATCTCTTCTCACATCCAACGCTCGTGCTCCAGATACCCTTTGTCAGGGAAATCTCCAGGTTCATCTGATTATTACACTTCACGATGAAGTACCTGTGAGACAGGACTTGCTCTGATGAAGGTGATGACTTGTCTATCCCTTTAACTGATCCGGGAGGTGATGGGCTGTCGCTAGGGCTTGCTGTGGTGCTGCTGTCACTGGGGGACTTCGTGAAACTCGACAGTTTGTCCTCATGTGGCCTTGGGCTTCCTGTAAGTTACCACAATAAGAAATTGTAAAGCATGTGCAAAACTTATATCGCAAGTCTGAATCCTAGACCAGAAGAAGATGGTAATGCGTGGTTCCAAAACACCTGACTGATTAAGAATTCCTGATGGGAGATCATCCCTACTTCTTCAATTTTAAACGAGAAGTCAAAATTCTTGTAAGATTTTATTCATAATTTTTTACCACAATGGACTATCTCTGACCCTGAAATATACCAGAAAAGTTGGGAATATCTATTGCACTTGAGTTCAAAAATCTAAAAGCTGGCAGTTTATAGGTGTACAGAATGACTGGACAGTATTTACATTAGGGGATATTCCTGTTTAAAGTTCAAGTTGAAGAATTTGATGATGACCACTCTCATTTCAATGACAGGTAAAGAGGTGGTTCTCAAATGAAGAGAAAATTCAAAATTGATCAATTATTCATGTTCGTTAGATGTGATGGTGTCATGTCACCATAGATTATATATAGTGAGACAGTGTAGGCAACTTACAGGGTCAATGAAAAGTCTTTCCCAAAGTTTGCATAAGCATTGAGAAATATTTCTATGGAGTATTTATGGTGGTATTTTGACCAAAAAATTTGCATGGTGGCAATATCTGCCATTTATGGCTGAAATTTCACAGTGGCATTTTCTTTGCTGCTTTGTCTAGCAATCGGAAAGGACAAAGCTGGCAGTGAATCCTATTCATATTCACAGTAGGAATAATGGACCATAGATAAAACTGAAACAGCTCTCCATCTCCTAACAGCAAGTTGATGATATTACTCAAACAGAGGACTGTCTCATTCTCATTATCAGGGGAGGTATGTGATACTCTATTTACACACATACTTAAAGATCAGGAAATTTTCTGAATGGCAAAACTAACTAGACTGATTAAACTTGCCAATTTCAGACTTTTATTTGTCTATAATCCTGCAACTGCGCACAATAAATGACTTTAGAAATACACATATAGTGTCAAGGGGCCACTAGGAATATATGACCCTACCATTTCTGGGTACGATAATTTTATGAGGCCCATCACCACCGTCTAGACCAGAGAGATGTGTGAGTTGAAGTAAACTACACCATTTGTACCAATCTACTTTGCAGTTTGTGTGTAATCCATTAATTACAATATACATGCCCTGCAGCATCATAGAAATGTGTATCATTGGTTCACAAGTGAGTGGAGTACAAGGTTATCTGTTATTTAGGGTGTTTTTTATGATATTTGGTGCCACACACTGGTAGAAATGGATCACAATGACAAACTTATTTACTGGCTTCCTGTAGCTACACGTACCTTGCTAAACACAAATGCTGTAATTTCCTACAAATTTGTTACTGTCATTTGAATGATCTCGAGAGGGAGGTCACAACACAATCTGGGGAAAGTAAGCTTTTAACCTCACAGGCCTATTATCATAATGCGGTTGTAGTTTTAGCTGCCTAGCCTTCTATCAACCCATGCACAAATTTTAGTACAATTTAAATATGTCAATGACCCTGCTGTGCTCGGTAGTTAGAAATGGGGAGACAAGATGCAAATTGTAAGTGGCCTATTCCTGTACAGGGGAAAGTTTAATGGGGCAAAGCATTTGTACAGCAGGGGCAATTTTCAGCAATTTACAAAGATGAAGGGTGGCTAACCCACTCAGTGTTTGTAGCTAACCTCGTCTCAGTGTCTAATTTAAACATCATCATATAAATTTTGTGAAACTCAAGGACCTCCCTATAGGCCCGTCACTATAAATGGAAATGCTTGTATTGAGTGGGTGAAACCATTACAATATGAAAGGACTGTATTCCTGGAATTTTACAATCCTTGTGTGGGAGGTTCATTTCTATTCTATTATTGTACTTATACGTACAGTAGCTCCTCATTTTTCCACCAAAATCTCTTTTTACCAACACTTGTTTTTCTGAGTTCCACTTTGTCCTTCAAAATATTATTTTCAATATGAATATGAAAATATTTCAGTGAAATCAATTTAAATATGTCTTTGGATATCAAAGTTGTATTCCAATGGAAATACCTTTAATTTGATATATCACTCGATAGTTTAAAAGTATGTTTACAGTAGTTAACAGTGAATTTTCTAATTTTATATCACACTTATGCAAATTTGGTACCCGTGTGAATTATGCAAATTAGGGGTTTATGGCCCTACTTGGCAGCTCCACATCGTCAATTTTCTTGAAGTAGAGATAATAAGCTTTCAAATGACGTATGATGTGGCCGTATGTAAGGTGGGTACATTAAGTGTGAAAAATAGGTGAGTCTGCCGCTCGCCTAGTTGGTCCGATATATAAAAAACGGCTTATCAGATCAGAATCAAATCTGGTACATATATTCAGTTAGCAAATGGCAAGAACTGATTAGTTTTTTGGTGGGTGTGGCTTTCATACTTTTTGCTCATTTGCATAATTAATGATTTTAGAAAAAACGGACATACATTAAAAAGGACTACACACAATTTGATGAGATTTGCTACAAATGTTGATCACACCAAGATATATCAGCAGTGGGAACCATTAAGGGGTGACATGAAAGATAGTTGCTAATTTGCATATTTAATGAACTTTCCTAATTAGGGATATATGTCTGATTTGACTCGATCAAAATTGACCAAACTTGGTATGTATATTAAAGATACTATTATCTAACATTATTGAAAGTCATTAAACATTTTAACTTTAGCCAATTCCTAATTTGCATATTTAATGAACTTTGGTAATTAGGGATATATATTTGAATTGACTGGACTGACGTTGATGAAACTTGCTACATGTATTTGGAGCTACTATGATACAACATTTTTGAAAGTCTTTAAGCATTTTCACTTCACCCAATTCCTAATTTGCATATTTAATGAACTTTCCCAATTAGGGATATATACCTGAATTAACTTGATTGAAGTTGCTGAAACTTGCTATATACATCAAAGATACTGTGATATAACATTAACAACAAGTCAAAAGACATTTTCACTTCAGCCAATTCCTAATTTGCATATTAAATGAATTTTCATAATTAGGGATATTTATCTGAATTGACTTCATCAAAATTTATGAAACTTGCTATGTACATTAAAGACACTATAATACAATATTATTGAAAGTCATTAAGCATTTTCTCTTCAGCCAATTCCTAATTTGCATATTTAATGAACTTTCCTAATTAGAGATATATATCTGAATTGACTTGACCAAAGTTGACAAAACTTGCTACATATATTGCAGATATTATGATACAACATTATTGACAATCATTAAGCATTTTTACATAAGTCAATTCCTAATTTACATATTTAATGAACTTTGCTTATTAGGGATATATACTGGGATTTACTTGATCAAAGTTGGCAAAACATGCTATGTACATTGATGATTATACCTGGTTAAAGCAATATCGAAAGTCATTTCACATTTTCATGTCAGCTAATTTATAATTTGCATATATAATGAGCTTTCACAGCTCGGCATATATGGCTTGAAGGACTTGGCCAACGGTAATTACACTTGCTATATAAAATGATGATACAATGACAGCAGTCAAAGAACTTTAATATTCTTATTTCAGCTAATTACATATTTGTATACTTCATGACCTTTTAGAATTAATCGGCGGTGATTATTGTTCATTATGTTGATCATAATACTTTCAATGAAGTTGCAAACATGTGGCAAAGGTTCAAATTTACACATAACTGCAATATATAATGAAACACGTGAGCACTTTCAGTTAATATCTGGTTGGTACATAGGAATAACTATGGAATACAATTTTTTTGACAAAACGTCACATGACCCCGATGACCTTTGACCTCATATATATGCATATATGTCCATAACTCAGTAACCACAACTACTACCCGCTTCATATTTGGTATGATGGGAGACTTTATGATGGTATATCCTGTACCTCATTAATTATGTGCATATCTAATTCTTGGGCCACCAAACTACTTGACCAATCCCATTACCTTTCACAAACTTTAAAGTGCTCACACTTAGGAAGATATGAGTAAAATTTCAGATTAATCGCTGTGTTGGTTCTGGAGATGAAGATTTTTAAAGATTAAATTGGGATTTTCGCAAAATCCAATATGGCGGCCAAACCACGAGACTGATCCAAACGCCTTTCACAAACTTAAAAGAGCTCACACTAAGGATTACTCAAGTAAAATTTCAGGTCTGCCAGTGTCTTGGTTCTGGAGAAGAAGAAATTGGTATTTTCTGAAAATCCAATATGGTGGCCAAGGTCATGTGACCGCAGGCGATTTTATTTCCAAATTCTTAAGACCTTAGGTCATTCTTGCTGTGTAAAATATTCAAAATTGACTAGACCCCTAGGTCATCAGGAGAAGCCATTTTAAGGTTTTTAGAAAATCCAATATGACCGCCAGGTCACGTGACCAATCAAAATATTAAGGATAATATGCACAAGTACTCATAAGTACCTATTAGCCCTGCAAGTTTAAGAAGTTAACGTTCATTACTTCATGAGAGCAAGAGTGACAAAAAAATTACAGAAGAAGAAGAGGAAGAAGGCCCCTAATGATCGAAAGTTAGCAATACTGGGGCTTTAACTTCTCACACTTTGCTATAAGCAAACTGCACAATCTGGTGACCAGAATAATTAACCTCACTAGCTCATGATATCAACCGCTATTACTTTTTTTGGTTCTCCAGTAATGTTATAATCTGACAGATTTCTACATACTGAAGTCTCGTCTCCTGTCCTTTGGTGGTGTTATGTTTGTTCTCTTGGGCGACTTCATCCACGGTTTGCGACCACTTTCTGAGTCGTCTATTTCTGAGAAGTCATTCTGATTAGAAAAAAAATGACCAAGTTATGATTTTGACAATAATTATTGTAATAGAATTATATGGACCATTAGATCTAGAGAGAGGTAATGATGAGTATATGCAGTTTGTATTCTGTCCTAGAATTAACATTTTGATATGTTCCAACTTTGTGTGTACAGTATGTCACAATGTGGCGCATGTACATTTTTTTAAAGAATTTGGATTTCATACTTTTTTCACCAGACAATTGAGTGAAGTTTTTTGGCAAGGTAGGAGATCTGTGCGACACATACAAAACACTCTATTTTTGGTAGTACATGTCTCAATATTTGAAGGCTAAAACTTTTGCTCAAACTTTCTGTTAGGAAACTTTAAACTATTCCTTTCAAAATAAAAACTCAAAATCAGGGGTCACTGTGTACAATTTGGTACTACTAGAGAAGCAAATTACAAAATATTTATCGACACTTTAAATTCAAAATAGCTGCCGACCCTGTGTTAATTCTGTGGGGAATAATTACATTTTTGATTGTCACAACTATGAGGTGGTGAAAACTTCTTGTATTTACTCCATGAGCTTCAAAATGAGCACCCCCTCATGATAGAAGACAAATTCAAGTATTGTAAAAGTTTGAAAGTCTGAATATCTGTCCCTGAGGTATATTCCACCTTAAGGTAGAACGCACCTCGGGAACAGACATTCGGACTCTCAAACTTTTGCAATTCTTTTCTGATCTACCACTTGTGGGGGTTCATTTTAAAGCTCTAGGCGTAAAAAAACTTTCCATCGGCTTAGTTTTTTGAAAATCGAAAATTTTATTTTTTCTCCATAGAGTTAACACAGGGATGGCGGCCATTTTGAATTTCAATATCGGTATTAAAATCTCGATTGAGCACTATCAATATTTATGGAAAACTAGCTTGTGAGTAGTTCTACATCAAAGAGCACTTGAATAATCTAGCACAAACATCCAGAAATGTTTTGGTTCTATTCTAATCACAATCCCAGAAGTATGCTGAGCACCTCTATTTTGACCAAGTTACTACCTCCCCGGGGCAATGAATATTCAGATGAAACACTGAAACACTGTGTACAAGACGATACCTTTTGAAATCTAACTTGTGTATTCTACTGTTTCAAATGATCAAATTCACAGAAAGCTCAATGCGCGTAATCTCACCTCATTTGGAGTTTTCCTGTAGTTTGGAGATGACATTGGTTCTGAAGCTGTGGAATAGACGCATGGAAAAAAATAAAAGTATTTTAACAGATAGACAATTGTATACATTTATTGAATTACACATCATTTACATGGAAAACATTCCTTGCATGGTAAGTGTAATTCATGAATTCAAGTTTGACAAATTGAAGAATAAAATTAAAAAAAATAAATGAAGGTAATATCTTTAGAATGCGTAACATACAACGGCAAACAGCACATTAAACCCCTATATATCAAAAGTAATACTGAGGTAAATTTTGGAATATAAAGTAATTCTGAAATATCTGGAACACTGTGAAAATCAGTCGTCACACACATAGCCTAAAACATATACTACTCAGACCCCTTTTTCAACATCGTGTAAATTAAGTGTGTTTACTCGCAGTTGGTAGGTTACAATTTTTACCATCAGACCATTAATAGGCTTGGACTCAGATGGCCAAGGGCTCTTCAAAATGAACAGAGGCTACCCCATTGAAAGGCAAAGCTATATTACATACGTCTCTTCAGGGATGGTTGTACCAGACCCCGACAGAACAGAGAGAGATACTATTACTGAGAGGCTTACACCATGGAAAGTATACATATCATCTTTCTGTGCTTCATCACTATAAAGGAGACTTGGGGGAGACACTCTTGCATCAGATACTTTATTTGAAAATGGCAAGGACCATTGTGTCTTGGACTGAACTTCGTTTCAATTCACGTGCTAGCCAGCAGGGATCACATACTCATTCGGAGTCCTTATGGAGACAAAGCTCTATCACGCAGACGATAATCTTGCAAGCAAAAAACCTCTTGGATCATACCCATATCAGTGGCAACGTGATATTCAGCATCTCTGATATAAACGCATATTATTGCTCATGCAATTTTTTCCTGTTATTTGTATTTCATAGAAAAACAGAAAAATTATGTTGAAAGATCTGAACATAGTCTGTTCTGGTGAAACAATTTAATGGGTTGAAACTGAGAAAAGTTAGATTTCAACTTAAAAATTGTCCATTTTCAGTGATAAATAAATAGCAGACTTCTGAGAGTCCCCTTTTTTATTTCAACTCAGGGCTAGATCTGACATTTCCAAATGCTTTCCATCTAAAACTCAAAATGTGAGTTTCTGAAGCCATAAGCAATTTAACCAAGACAGTTCATACCAATATTCTGTTACCTAATGCAGACACCCAGCCTATACAAAGTAAAGTAAACTGATTTTTTTCTATTATGAAGAGCTCTTTCTCCTGAAAACTCTGACAATGGCATAAAAAGAGACATAGGGGGTATAGCATAATTGTGTTACATGTTTGCAGTCCATACACGCTGATACAAGGTACATTAAGTTTTGACAAAAGGCTTAATTACAGAAGGTCATTAAATATGCAAATAAGCTAATTATGAATGTCACATTCATTACCTTTGAGCATGACTAAATTTTAAATTTTAGTATAATTATATAATGTGGAAGTCCGATTAAATTCTCAGAGTCAGTGCATTCACTTTTGACATATAGCCTGATTACACAATTTTCTTCAGGAGGAACACACTTCAGGGACAGATATTCAGACTCTCAAACTTTTACATTTCTTTCCTGACATACCACTTGTTGAGGTCATTTTGAAGCTATTGCCTTAAAGCTCTATAAGCTGTATCTTTTTACTATTTTTTCAAAACTTTTGTTTTGTGGTTTCCCTACACTTTCTGGATTGAATCACTAAATTGTAATTAAATGCCAAGTATTTAGCATATCAACACAACCTATATGAGTATAATCTACATTGTTATTGTTGTAAATTTTCTTCAAGTCCGGACTAGAATTCATTTGTAAACAATGAACAATGATCACTACACACATACAAGCTGTGTTGACAAAAAGAATACTTGAAATTTCAGCATGACAAATGGATTAGTGTCAGACACGGTAGTTGATATACAGCAGCAGAATACTGAAAAATAGCGTCAATGACACTGTAGCTCCCATCCTGGACTATTTAGTGTTTGTTCTCTGGTCAGATATTTGAACATGTGTGAAAGGGATAAAGTGCATGAAGTGAAAATACTTAAATGTAATGTACTGGAGACAGTGAAATATGTTTAATGTATTTATTCAGAATATAAAATGGAAAAAATACAGAATTAGAAATATCGAATACTGTGATACAACCATTAACTCAACAAGTCATTGACAATGACATAGTCCCCACTTGTAATAGGAGTATAAGTCTTGATGGGGCAGGGAAATGTGGTCATTAAGAAGTATCACTGGAGTGTATATGTTGAGATCTATGGGCACATAGGTCTATGTCGTTGTTCCCAATTTGAAACACATGAGGCATGTCTAAGTTATGGTTCTAAATCGGGAAAAAAGATCAGACCTCTAGCAGTATTGGCCAGCCAAGAAATACATATGCGCATAATAAATGAGGTACAAGATGTGACATCTTAACGATGCGACTCAGGTTCAAAGGTCAATTTTAGCAATTTTTTTTTTATTTCAAATTTCAAACCACTGACACGTGGTCTTTGTTTTGGGGAAAGGTGTTGGGTCACATCGTACCGGGAAATTCCTGAAATATTACTAAAATGGCAAACTATCAGCTACACCGCGTGCCATTATTTTCCTTTTGTCTTAACGGTCGCGGATTACCGACCGCGATATCTTTGATAAACACGCAGAGACTATGTATAGGCTTGGCGGTATAGTGCGCATGCGCTAGCTTCAACGTTATGCTCAGCGTTTTGAACTCCGCATGTATCGGTACGGCAAACACGTCGAGCAGACGTAAGCCGGCGCTCGCGCTCCGTACCCTCGAAAGAGCAAGCGAGGTCCACAAAAGCGGACCTGAAAAAGACGGCAACGTGCGCAAAGGTCGATTTAAATGTAAAACAGTCCGACTTTGGCTCATACTCCCTGCAATAACGATCAAGAATGCAGTGAAGAGTCAGATTTGGCCGAGGACGCAGACGATAATGGAGACGTGCTCAGTTCAACAACTATGAAAGTATTTGACACGCTGCTTTTCGAACATATTAGGCTATGCTGATTACATACCCGAGTCCAAAAATTAGCCTGAGCGAGATGAAACTTCTGTTAGTTGCGATAATGTTATCACTCTTGCTGTACATGCTTGGTGTTAGTATCGTGTTCTTTTATATTTTTAAACTCGAGTTTTCTATCGTGCAGTCTTTTCGTGTCTGCTGAGAAACCTTGAACAACACCGTACCCGACATCACGCGACATTTATGTCAAGGAGTTTCCCAAGCCAGTGCAGGAGTTCATACACACATAATGTAGATTCACAAGAGCAAGTTCACCGATCTACTAATTTTCGAAACGAAATGCAAATATTTTTTTTATTTCATGCCTTTTCTTTCTTTAAATATAACCCAAAAATTAAATTACGTCAAACGTGAATTGCGAGGGTTCACAAATGATTCTTGTGTACGTGTTGTCTAAACTTATCAATTACCCGCAGACTCCACAGCTGCTAGCTGGACCTCAACACTGAACGTAAAACAAACCCGGCTCAACTTCTAGAAGTGCTGAAACTAGCAATTTTTGCTATATGAGGTCAGTCATCGAAAGTTTGACTAAAAGTAAAAATCTCCGAAATAATTATATGTGCGCTGGTAATGGTATTGCGCAAGTTGAGTGACTCCACTGTAGACTAGTCGATACTCTGTCTCTTGGAACACACTGTCGATGACAGCCTGCACTGTTCTACGCTACGGCGTGATTATCATTAGTTTGATAAAATCGGTACAAGAACACATATACATAGAGTTTGAAAAAATAACACGAGTCAATCTCTCCCGTCGTAACAAAGGGCGACAAGTTTGCAGTGCGGTGCAAAAGCTAAGAAAATACGACAGGCATTTTATGTTGTCAAGAGTTACGTGTGTTCGTCTCATCTTGGGGTAGGAAAGCTAGCAAGTGACGTCCCGTTCGCACAGTGTCAGCGCTAACATGAACTTGACAATCACTTTTCACAAAGAACATGCATAAATTGCCGATCGCGAGACAGGAAGTAGACAACTTGAGTCAAGAACAAGTGAATGCCCGACGCGATCGCGCGACGACAGCACATAAGTCTCGATCGGATAGACTTTTTTACGCAAGTTTCGACGTCTTCGTCTTGACTGTGAACTCTGGTAACCAGATTGTAACCGTTGAGACAACAGTATACAGTTAATCTACAAGTTAAACGTTCGAAAAATGGATTAAATCGCTAAGTACCCCTCTGTGTTTGTTGTGTAAATACCACCCACTGCTGGCACTGAGCATTTGCCAGTTCAGTGTATAATTTCTTTCTATTTTCACACGATCTGCAATCCTAAACATATTCAAAATTCCCAAAACTGACTCTAAATATTTCAGCTTAGTCCTGGTGTAAGAAAATTCGCAGAAAATAGTGCGCGAGTCGGACTTCTTGGTCATAATATGTGACGCATAGGTCGTTTACACAAATCGTCGATTTTCTCAGTTCCGTTTTTGGCAGTGCGTACATTATTCAAATAAGTATAAGTCCGCGGCGCCTGGACAGACTAGCCTGATTTTTCACCTGTGGACAGTGAATGAATATATCTGAAAGACCGTGTCTCAGATTCCCGATAAAGGGCCTGGAAGTGAAGATATCCTGACAAACGTGAACAAAGGCCGATAATTTATGCAAAAAACGTCAAGTTGACACTTTGAAGGTGCATTGTGCGAAAACAAAAGCGAATTTCAAAAATCCGGGACACGGTTTTTTGCTCAGTATACCCAGCCGTCGATTGCCGTAAACAGATCACCAAGGCCGATTGGAGATTTGTACTTACACTTTTTTGAGTAAAAAAACTAAAAAACACATGTTTTTGAGTAAAACAGCCGTATGCGCACTGTTTTTAAACAACTAACAAATTTTCTGAACTCTTCGGTGACCGAGCAGATAAAAAAAGTACCACATGTCGGGTGTGTGACCACGTCTTCTTTGTGAAAACGAGGATTGAAAATAAGTGACAATGAACCTGAGTCGCTACCTTAAGGTCTAATATCCTATCAAAATTGGAGGGTATAGAGCTTGTGGTTACTGAGATATGCATATATGTGTATAATCACGGTCAAAGGTCATCGAGGTCACATGACATTTTGAACAAAAAACTATATTGCTAATTAATCCCTATATGCCAAAACATCAGACCTCTAGCTCTATTCGCTTGCCTTGAATTAGATGTAAGTATAATTAATGAGGTAAAGCGTGTGTTGTCATAAGGTCTCCCATCCTACTAAATACAAAGGACATAGCACTTGCGGTTAGTTAGTTATTGACATAAACATATATTTTAGGTAAAAGGTCACCGAGGTCACATGACATTTGGTCAAAAAATTTGTCTCCTATAGTTATCCCTATATACCAAAAATCAGACATCCAGCTCTATTGGCTTGCTCAGAATCAGATATGTGCATAATTAATGAGGTACAGTATGTGGTGTCATAAGGTGTCCAATCATACCAAATATGAAGGGTGTAGCACTTGTGGTTACTGAGTTATGGACAAATATGTATATTTGAGGTCAAAAGTCACCGAGGTCAAGTGACATTTTGTCAAAAAAATTGTATTGTTAAGTTATCCCTATATACCAAAAATCAGACCTCTAGCTCTATTGGCTCGCTCAAAATTAGATATGCGCATAATTAATGAGGTACAATATGTGGCGTCATAAGGTGTCCCATCATACTATACATGAAGGGTGTAGCACTTGTGGTTACCGAGTTATGGACAAATATGTATATTTGAGGTCAAAGGTCACTGAGGTCATGTGACATTTTGTCAAAAAAATTGTATTGCTAAGTTATCCCTATATACCAAAAATCAGACCCTTAGCTCTATTGGCTCACTCAAAATTAGGTATGCACATAATTAATGAGGTACAATATGTGGCATCATAAGCTGTCCCATCACATACCACACATGAAGGGTGTAGCACTTGTGGTTACTGAGTTATGGACAAATATGTATATTTGAGGTCAAAGGTCACCGAGGTCACGTGACATTTTGTCAAAAAAATTGTATTGCTAAGTTATCCCTATATACCAAACATCAGACCTCTAGCTCTATTGGCTCGCTCAAAATTAGATATACACATAATTAATGAGGTACAATATGTGGCATCATAAGGTGTCCCATCATACTATACATGAAGGATGTAGCACTTGTGGTTACTGAGTTATGGACAAATATGTATATTTGAGGTCAAAGGTCACCGAGGTCACGTGACATTTTGTCAAAAAAACTGTATTGCTAAGTTATCCCTATATACCAAACATCAGACCTCTAGCTCTATTGGCTCGCTCAAAATTAGATATGCACATAATTAATGAGGTACAATAAGTGGCGTCATAAGGTGTCCCATCATACCATATATGAAGGGTGGTAGCACTTGTGGTTACTGAGTTATGGACAAATATGTATATTTGAGGTCAAAGGTCATCGAGGTCACATGACATTTTGTCAAAATATCCGAGATATCTGCGTGAACGGATGGACTCACGGATGGACGAACAGACGGACATGATCCAATCTATAAGCCCACTGGACTTCATCCGTGGGGACTAAAAATTGTGTCACTGCATCCTTTTTGCAATATGAATACGATGAGAAACTAAATTTTTATTTTTTGTGGCCTTATACATGGGAGTCTATGGAGATCTGCCTTATACATGGGAGTCTATGGACGTGTAAACTAAAAATATGCAAATTTCACCACAATTTGCCCAAATTTGGGAAAGGGTCACTCCTATGCACTTCCACACCAAGTTTCAAATCAATCGGACTTGTGGTTTCAGAGAAGAAGATTTTTTGACCAAAAATGGGAGAAAATTGTAAAAAAATTCATGAAAAATACAAAGTCCACGATACTGACCCAAGATGTGCACAATCATTTCAGGTCAGCCCAAAGTACTTACATGCTAATTTTTCATGTAATCTGCTCAGTGGTTATTGAGTTTTTTCAATTTTGACTGTTTTTACATTTTTTCACTTAATTTGCATATTTTTGGCAATGACAACTTCATTTGAACAAAATCTCATCTACAGCCCATCATCCATGTACGCACCAAATATCAAGATGAAATGTGCAGCGGTTTTGGAGTTTTTGATGTTGACGGACAGACATACAGACATACAGACATACAGACACACAGACACACAGACATACAGACATACATACAGACAGTTCCCTAGCCTATAAGAATAGCTTCCATTGCCATATATACATATGGCTATGGGAGCTAAAAACTTGCCACAAGTTACAGCTTACGTCCCTTTAATTTTTTGAAAACTGATAATTTTGTTTTTCCCCATAGAGTTAACACAGGGATGGCAGCCATTTTGAATTTTAAATATCAGTGAATTTTGGGTAATTTGTTTCTCTAGCACCAAAATTTGCATGTTGACTCCCCGATTTTTATTCTTGATTTTGAAAGAGAACGGTTGAAAGATTACTTGAGGAAAGTTTGAGCAAAAGTTTCAGTCTTTCACTTTTGAGGTGCATACTACCTTAAAATACGGTACATAGTAATGAGCTATCAATAAGTATGTCCTGCTCATGAAGCTTTCAGCAAATTATTAAAGCGAACCTAAAGTATGACAAATGTAGTAAGTATGTACTAAGTAGGTAACTAACTAAGTATGATGTTGTACTAAGTAGTCTAATGTAACTAAGTATGACGTTGTATTAAGTAGTCTAATCGCAGTCTGTGCATTCAGTTTTTGATTATGGCCTAATTACAGAAATTCATAAATTATGTAAATAAGTCTATAATGAGCATATTAAACTGACCAAACTTTCAGCATAATTAAAACTACTTGTCATTAACCCTTGAGTGCCTAAGTCAAGTTTTGTTGCCTTCATAATATAGTGCAGACAATATTTTTCACATCAAGACAATTTCTTTTCAGATTTTTCCCAAAATTTTGATAAAAATTTGTAGTCAATGAAAAGTTATGTCCTTTTGCTTCAAAATTACAAAAACAATTACAGAAAAATTCATGAAAATTTGTTAAATAATGCACTTAAATTTAGGTGGAAAAAATTGCAGCTCTCAATGGGTTAATGCACCCTAGAATTCTGATCAATTTCAGTGCTTTCAGCTTTGATAAAAGACACATATTATTCACTAAACATGTAAATGTGCTAATTATGGTATGTTACCCTTGTCATGTCAAACATTGAGCACAAATAAATCAAAGTACAACCAATGTACTCAGAAGTTAGATCAAATTCAGTATGATATAGCTATGCTGTGATATTTAAAATAATCTATATAATACGTGTGGGCTGCTTTGTCAATTAAGGGAATGCTAATAAACATGAGACATATTTGAATATTAGCAGTAAATATCTAAATATGCTGTACACATTTTTATGGATGGGAAAGAGTCCAACTGACGATCATTTTCATATATCAGTGCTGGCTATGACTGCTGGCAGCGTACTTCTTTGGTGGTACACTTCGCCTGAATACTGATATTAAACCATAGCTTAACAGTCCAGACAGAAGTTTAGTTTGATCAGAACTTGCAAAAATTGGCCTAAAAGAGTATAAATATGCAAATTTTATCATAATTTCAACATACTGAGTCAGATCATTTCCAGGAACTTGCATACAAAAGAAATCTGACAAAGGGATTCCTAGAAGATTTACGGAATCTCGTAACCCAAAACAGCTAAAATTGCCCCCAAAATTACAGCATTACAGGTTTCATTGTGATTTGTACAAAACTGTTATAGATCATCCCTTGAGACCTTCATATCAAATTTCAAAGCAACCTGACAAGCAGTTTCAGAGACATTGTTTCACAAAAATGGAAAATATTGCACCCAAATTACAAATATGGAAATTTTACCATGATTTGAACAAACCTGACTGAGGTTAATCCAAGGAACCTCTATGCCAAGTTTCAAACCAATCAGACTAACATTTTCAGGGAAGAGGATTTTTTGACCAAAAGGGGGAAAACATGCTCAAAGAATACAAATATACAACTTTTCACATGAATTTCACCATTCTGAGTAAGATCACCCAAAAAGAACTTTCATGCAACATTTCACAGCATTCGGATAAAGGGCTTTAAAGAGAAGATGATTTCTGGTCAAAAATTGGAAAAATTTTCCAAAAATAAAAATACATAAATTTTGACACAGTTTCTCCAAATCTCACAAAGGCCATCCTAAGGAACCTGCCTATAAAATTTCAAAGCCACTGGACCAGCTGTTTTGAAGAAGATGTTTGGAATGTGACCAGTTGACGGACACCGCCACCACCGAAAGACAACAGACGATTGATGACAGCGGACAACCAGTTATCTGATAGGCTCTGTGTCACAGACAGTGGAGCTGAAAATCAGGGGTCAATACACAAAGTTTGGTAGAAAAACAAATCACCTATTTGAGGCAATTTGAAATTCAAAATGCTTGCTATACTTTGTGTTTGCACTATAAATAAAATAAAATTTTTGATCATGCAAACAAGATGGTCAATACTTATACTCCATTCAGAATGAGTTCCGATAAGCAGAGACTAGAAAAGCATTGTAAACATTTTAGTGTCTGAAAAACTTGGCATAATATAACTGCCCCTGTGGTTTGCTTTTAAATCTCCGCTCTAAAACCTACTAACTTCTCAGGGTCTTACATGCTCTCAAGTGTTCATAAAATACTGTTTATAGATATGATTTAAGTTCTTCAAATGAAAGATTAGCTGATTTCAGAAATTTAAATAAGCAGCTTTATTAAATTTTGTGAACACACCACCGCTAAGTTGAGGAAAGACAGGAGGGTTTATTGCAAAAAGGAGAACGTAAACGCCAACAAAGTATAGAATAAAGCACAAGATGAAACGGCAAATATAAAGCAGTAAAGGGCATAGAACTAGTGCCCTCGCAGATCTCAAACTAAGTACTATCAAAACTTACAATACAAAACAGTCAAAATAGAAGTAGCAAACTAACCTACAATAAAATATGAGCAAAATATATGGGAGAGGGCCCCTTCAGTCAAGCAACCGAGCAACGGTCATTGGTGACCTTGGGGTCAAGGTCTGAATGACCTTGATGATGAATCCATCCTGAGAGGCCGCAATGTGGGAAAGGAGTGGAATTCCTGAGAAATGGGGGTCAGGATGGAATCCAAAGCCCAAACGAAGGAAGTATGACTGAAGTGACCCCCAAAAGGAGGGAAGAAATTGAGAATGATGTTAGTGAAGGGGTTCTCGTACCCAGGGGAACACCGCGGTGGTGATACGGCCTGGGGGGAGGGGGGTCCTGGGGGACAGGTAAACTGTACGAGCCCAGGTGGAAACATGATGAAACGGAGACGAGGTTCTCGCACCCAAGGGATCACCGCAGTGGTGATACGGCTTGGGGGGAGGGGGTCCCGAGGGACAGGTAAACTGTGCGAGCCCGGGTGGAAACATGGAACGAAGACGAGGTTCTCGCGCCCAAGGGATCACCGTGGTGATGATACGCCTTGGGGGAGGGGGTCCTGGGGGACAGGGTAGACTGTACGAGCCCAGGTGGAAACGTGGATGGACAAGACAAGGTTCCTCGCACCCAAGGGATCACCGCGGTGGTGATACGGCTTGGGGGGAGGGGGTCCTGGGGGACAGGTAAACTGTACGAGCCCAGGTGGAAACGTGGATGGGACAAGACAAGGTTCTCGCACCCAAGGGATCACCGCGGTGGTGATACGGCTTGGGGGGAGGGGGTCCTGGGGGACAGGTAAACTGTGCGAGCCAGGTGGAAACAACGTACATGTAGGAACGTTAGGTGACAGAACACAGACGTGAAACACGACGAGACATGTAACGTGTGAGTCATAATGCAATGGAATGAGGCTGACTTGCAATGACGAATAGGCAGCCGTTAAAAAGTGTTTGAGTGTGCACCCAGTGAGTCCAGATGGCAAAACGCGGACATGAAACACAACACGACGTGTAAATGTGTGAGTCTGTTGATGCGGTGAAATAAGGCCGACTTGAAGAGACGACATAGACCGCAGTAGATAAGTGTTTGAGTGTTCACACTGTAAGGAGGCTAGCCGTTGAAAAGTGTGACGCAAATTTCTGATGTTCTGATGTACATGTAAGTCAGTAGCAGTTGCTAGACCATCTACCTAAAAGGTGGTCTGGGATTTCCAGGTAGAGCAGCAGCGAACGGATCAGGCAAAGTGGAACGTCGCTGTTAACTAGGGAAAATGTCTGAGTATGCAAAGCAAGCCTCTTCAATGGCCTGTTGCTGGTCGAACGAAGTGTGCAGTCCATGACAGCGTTAAATGTCAATTCTTTCGAAGCAGCAATGAAAGGCATGATATAAAGGAGAATGAAGGCAACTCAACACGTCGGCTATACCAAGAATTAGTATTACGATATGGTGAATAAAAGGAACATTGCATTTATTTGTGTGGAATACATGGCGAGACACCGGTGAATCGATAGTGTTTTGACCCTAGTCATGTGATCTGGGTCCCCGGTAAACCGGTTTGTTGATTGAGTGATTCGTCTTAATGGTGTTTCGGAACCAAAAATGGGGTTCCTTCAACACTCGGGCCCACGGGATCGCCATAGTGGTGATACAGGAGGCTAGCTGTTGAAAAATGTGACGTAGATATAATTTAAGTTCTTCAAATGAAAGATTAGCTGATTTCAGAAATTTAAATAAGCAGCCTTCTTAAATTTTAATACCTTTTGAAGTTCACAGAAAAAGTAAAAAATAATTAGAAAAACAGATCTTTCGCATAACCAAAAATAAAGAAATGTCAGTACATCAGATTTCACAGGCAAATTTTTTTTATCTGCCATTGTTGCTCTCAAGGAAACTCAGTACAGCACAGAATATATTCTTGCAATTTTCAAATTATCACAGAGGCTAGAGGTTGCCAGCAAATGTCACACCTTTGGGGCATAGGGTCCTGCGGTTTCCTTTAATATAAACTCTGAAGGACAAAATGTCACAATCAAAATGAGGATACGGTTGACAAAGGAAGCCCGGAAAACCTGCAAAGACCCCAAAAAACATAATTTAACGAGCTGTTCAGCAGATTGTTTCCTTGGTTACCACATGTATTGAGGTATCCTAGGGTGACGTCATGACAACGATAAGGTTTATACCTGTTCCAGGAAAGATGTGTTATCTTTCAAAGTGTCACTGCAGTTTGTTAGAATCAACAGCAACTTTCAATGTCAAACTACTGTCTGTAGTGCATGGCTAAGAATTTTTGTACCCCAAATACAAATAAAACAAAAAAAATTCCTGTGCAACAGAAATAATACACTTTCACTGAATTTGATAGTGATATCATGGAAATTTCAATGTGTCTATTTTACTGACATTGTTTTGATGCATCTTATATAAACTTGTAAACTTTTACAGCTTGTCCAAAACACTTTTCTTAGCAGATCCCACGTTGTATTCACAACTACTGGTACATGCTTCTTGACGGAGAATCAACTATTTTGGCCAAGGGGCAGTGATTTACAGAGGGCAGTGACGATGGCCAGAAGATGTAAATTTCTGTCATGAACTCACAGTACTAAGCTAACTGTTCACATATACTGTTACAAAAGAAACTAACGCAAGGACTGGGGACTTCAACTGATGATTGCATTGGAAGAAACTCATCAAAATGCAGCGGTAATCGGAGGATAAAAAAGTTGTTGGCTCTGAAGATGTTTGGATCGGGAAACCATACATGTATGACAGTGAAAGTTCTATCATATTATCTTTATGCACATTGGCAGCAAAACCTGTCACAGGTCATAGATGATCTTGCACATGGGCCAGTATAATATACAAAATGCAAACTTGCATATTTCATCATAGTTTTAACAAATCTGCGTTAGGTCATCCCAAGAGACCTGTCTACCAAATATCAAAGCTGCCTGGCCTGTGGTCATGAAGAAGATGATTTTTGATGAAAAATGGCTTTGTTTGGCTAATTTCACACATTTTAAACAAAACAAAAAAAAAACTTCCCCATAATAATATGATGCATCTACACACCAAATATCATGTCTTCAAGTAATGTCCTTCCATCGGTCCTATCCTGACATACTGACAACAGATGCCTGACAGATACCCAACCCAATAGCTTCGACAGACTCTCACCTACAATAGCTAAAAAACCGTGAATAAGGCTTTTATGGTAGTACATGTCCTTCCCAAGGCCGCTGCTGATAACAAAAGCAATGTATGAACTACTGCAAGGTCCAATGTCATGAAAGTTTCATGGTTATAATCATGACCAAACTACACACCATCAGATATAGCTTAGCTTTGTCCTCATATTCAGCAGCGGATCCTCGTCCAATACAAGCTAGTACGCTTACAGAGCAAAGAATTTGAAGGAAACTGTAGAAAGGCACGGATCTAGGAAAATCGTTTGAAGATCACCATAAGTGTGCTCCATGATTTACACACAAGCAAACATGGAAAGTAGGACATAAAAGAGTTGGCAATATTCCCCTTTGTCCTTCCTATTTGTTATTTCATCTCTCTCAGAAAGATTTTTGTCATGTCAAAGATATGCATTGATCGTGAGAAGCGTGACTCAATTTTCAAGTAATATCTTCAACTGCACTTGAAGGGACTCTTTCCAATATTCTGTGGCTCTTGAGAGGTTTTTTTCATAAACAGAATTTCAATTTCAGAGCAATGTCATCGGTTGTGACGGATTCACCTTGCCCTACAAACAGCACACCTTTGAAAAACATTTCTCGCAACACATTTTCTCGAGAATTCATGTCTTTGCAATGACCAAACATACATGAAAAGCAAATACAAAGACTAAAATTTGCACATTTCTAAAAGTTGCAAATTACCTGTTATTAAAGTTTACAAGGCCTCATTACCCTCTCATGCTTTACAAAAAAGGTTATTAGGTAAATAGGATAGAATAAGACATTGAATTAATATATTGTTTCTAAAAGCATGTCCTGTGGTACAGCAAACATACCAAACTTGTATACACTAAACATGTACATGATTGTTGGAATTGTAATCAAATAATAATAACTTACATCTCCCTGGATGGAGGACACACAATTCTTGAAAAAACAAAAGACCAGTAAAATTTTCATTTTCGTGTTATATTCAAGGGGGCGCTGCACCCCACACAGCGTATCTTGCTCACAAATCACTTTTTTACAAATATTCATTCAATTTTAATTAATTTGCTAACCCAATATTGGTTGGGTTCACCTTTTAGCTTGTCAAGCAATCGTAAGTTGCGTGATAAAGAAGTGTTAATTTATGCAAATGTATGCAAATCACCCAAGTTCCTAACTTCTTTTTCCTCTCAATTTATATATATAGTAATTAGTAAGAAGGGGTTTCCTTATCATCTTAGATGAGAAATATTGCTTTGAAAAAAAACTCTGTTGGCAACATGCAGCTCCGTGTTAAGCTCTTTTTTTGGTCAGTTTGATATAATGGCATTAACTTGGATAAGTTATCACTTTGTGACAGTTTTTGGGAGATTTTTGTTATAGTTTATTTTTCTTCTGGCAAATACTTCAAATACTGAAGTTTAGTATCAGTCTACTCACACATTGGTCTGGGACGTTGCCCAATCCCAGCTGGCTGCTGCAGACCCAATGCTTGCTCTTCGTTTGTGAGAACACCGATTACAGCCCGGATCACGGACTGGCAAAAAAAAGCAAAATATACATCCTTCAAACTTCAACATTGATAACTTATTGTATCACTTTTTTTTTGTGCATTGTGTAATCAAGTCAGCCTCATCACTGATATAATCATTTTTGCTGTACAAGTGACAAATAAAATATTGCAATTGTACAGCAGGGTATTCTATGAGAGTGAAAATTTTGCTGAAATACAAAAGACGTAAAAGACAAATTCATAAACAATACAGGAAGCTTTGATGAGTTGTGGATTAGCTACTGTCACAATGCCTTTATGATGCAAAAGCAAAAATGGATAAATAGTTTTTTGTCACTTGAAAATGAATGCTTGATAGGTCAGCTGTATACAGGTACTTACTTCATCAACCTGAGACCATGGTTTGGATGGCGCCCTCATTCGTCTGAGGAAAAGAGAGTGCCACTTCTGACGGAGCTGCAGCGTGTAGGTGGCCGCCTGGAGAGAGAATCAATTGATGGCACAGCATATCTAAGTTTTTTGTCGACACCAAAGCTCACAAGTCAAGATATGGCTTGAAACCAACATAGCTAATCCTTGAGCTTTAACCTTTTATTCTGTCGATTTCTTATTTCACCATTAGGTCATTTTTGTTTACACCAGTAAGACAGATAACATGTCCCATATGGTGCATTTTAACAAAGACTTGAATGTTTGAAGGCCTCTGAACACAGAGATACTGGTACTGTAAACATGATTTCATTAAATATGCAAATTAGCAATTAAATTATTATTAATGGAGATGATACTGCTAAATGCCTTTGCACACTCTTACAGCCCTGGTATATCAAAATCTATACCAAGTTTCATCAAATCTGAATCAGTATTTCTTGACATATAAACCGAATTATAATTATTCATTAAATATGCAAATAGGCAGTCAATTGACACAATACTGACATATGTCTTCGTGAAGTATTAGAGCCCTGTGTAACCCACATCTGTACAAAGTTTAATCAATTTTGGTGCGGTCTCTTTGAAATAGGAAATCTTTTTCAAATATCATTTATTATGCAAATGAGCACTAATTATGCATGCCACATCCAAAACAATGGATGTGCATATGTATGCCATAGTGCATTATCCTTTTCCCAAATTTGAAATTAGCCAAGGCATTCTGAGATATCTGCATTGACAGACAGATAGACAGACAGAGCCAAATCCATAATTCTCCCCCTCCATAAGTCCCTCCCTAACCTTGTCTGTGAGGACTAAAACGGCTGTGCTAGGCATAAACAGTTCCAATAAATGTAACACAAGGCCGGGCAGTGACCGTCCTTTACTTTAGTTTGCTACTTTGATTAATGTCAGTTCAGATTTCTACTGATGCGCGAGGGAAGAGATACCTTAGATTTTCATCGTACACGAATCATACATTGAATAGCTGGAGGGATAAATCCATTATTACTGAATGAGCGATCATAAGGAATGAGCAAAACAGCCACTTTTATGGCTACCATTTTTATAAATGCCAGAGTTCATCTCTCAAACAACTTCAATCCTGCCGGTTTTCTGCACAATTGGATTGTGAAATACTAAAAAGGCAGCTACGAAAGGGACTCAGATTGGAAAATCAATGATATTATCAAAGTGTCTACGGGTATTCGTTATGAAAAATGGAAAATGCAGCCTTCAGGTAGGTTTTAAGAGTTAAAGGCAGAGTCATTTTGTGTTGTGTCTTTCTTTTGGTATTTGAATTATAACTACAACAAATTGTGCGTTACACTCTTCAATATTTTATTACCCCTTTCAAAACTCTCCTAAGAACTGGGTGCTTATAGAAAACAATTTGTTCCAGTATAGACATATCAGTTTACTCAGTGGAGGAGCTGCCTGCCGAGTTAGGTTGATTTCCTATCAGTCTTCAGACAATAAAACAGACTTGTACTGGTAAACGCCAGTTCATACAGCACTCAGCTGAGTTGCTGGGTATAGTTACCTAATTTAGCGTGCCAAACATACCTGGCTCAGTTGTAAACCTCTTCTGATCAACACTGAACAGAAATAAACAGTGTACTGAAAGCATACTACTATCATGCAGGAACAAGATCTGAAAATTCAAATTTGAAGACCTCAAAGATATTCCCACTGACTTCAATAGGCGGCCTGTGTTTGCAAAATCTGCATGGATAGCATGTTGTGTCTGATATTTTTGTCAAATTACAGCATTTCAAATACCTCTGTATTTAAACACATGCACAGGTTGAAGAAGCACTATCACATTCATGAACTCTCTATCAATAATTCCAACTTACAAAATACAACATTGCTTTTTACCTCATCTTGCGTATATAATTATATTAATTTATGCAAACGTCTCAATGAGCAGAGTCTGAATATGCAAATCAATGGACAATAAGTTATCACTGGAGGATATTCATTGGCCTACATTTGTGCATTATGTATGGCCCAAGGCATTTTGTTAGTAACTTCACATTGAGTATTGCTGTACATGAACTACTGTGCAAAGAAATATGGTCTCTTCATCCACATTTTTATAGGGCAACAATTCAAACAAGATACATCGCATGGCATTTACCGACTGATCACTGATGCTAACTAAAATGGTGTACTAATTATAGTTAGCAATGCCCGTACGCTTTTAAATGAACTGCCAAACGGACATAACTATCGGATAACTGCCAATGGTAGAATTATCCGTAAACCAGGCAGACAGGCTGCTGCCCCAAGCGTTCCGAATGGTGGAAACAGAGAATAACGGTCTACCCAGCTCAATGGACTGAAAATTGCTCATCTAAACGTTGGCGGATGGACAGATTGGAATGCCAATTTACGGGAAAGGATTTTACTTTGCGTTAATGCCGATATTATTTCGGTTAATGAAACTCATTTATCTCGCAATGACACTATTAGTGTTGAAGGGTTTCGTTGGATCGGTCATAATAGAAGTCATGCACATGTTGGTGCGACTCATTGGAGGGGTTGGAATATTTGTAAGAGAAATTCTAAGCAATGAGTTCTCAATTTCTATTGTAGACAAAGACTATACTGGCATATTGGGCATACATTTTGAGAACAAATATACAGGGTTCACCTTTGTTGTATATTCATGTTATTTGCCCCCTGAAAACTCGCCATGGGGCAGAGATGCAAATGAATTCTTTGGTCATCTGCTTGGCAAGCTTTATTTGTATGACAATGTTGACACGGTCATCATATGTGGTGATTTTAATGCACGGCTGGGTAATTTACATGAAAATGTTGACATAGTTGATGATATATCAACCAGGCAGGTGATTGACCCTCATTCAAATCAACACGGGCATAGTTTTTGTGATTTTCTGAGAGAAGCTAAACTCTGTGTTCTAAATGGTCATTTTGATAACGAGAAGAATGATTTTACCTCTATTTCAAGCAGAGGTCGGTCAGTGGTTGATTATATTTGCATTCCACACGAAAGTTTACAATATTGTAGTAATTTTTCGGTTATGAAAATGTCTTCACTCGTTGAGAATTATAACATGTTTGATGCTCTTAGTGATAGATGTAAACTTCCAGATCATTCTCTTTTACTTTTTGATTTTCTTGACCGACCTAGCGGATCGATTAGTCATCGGGATGACCTGTCACCGTCAATGAATATAGACAAAATTAAACGTTTTCGTCTCAGTCAAACGCCAATGAATTTTCTCGACTCTGACGTTGCACGACGTGCCTTAATTGATATTATTTCTCAGATTGAAAATTATAGAGATACACAAAAGGAAATTGACGATATTTATGAGAATTTATGCACTTGTATTATTGATGAAATGAATTTGTTTATTCCCTCCTATATCTGTTCAGATGATTCCAAAAAGCGGTTTCTTTATCAAAAGCCATACTGGAATGATGAGTTGCATCTTCTATGGAATAATATGAGAGAAAAAGAGAGAGTTTATCTTCAGTTTCATGGATCCAACACGACAAAGCGCAGGCTTTCGAGAGATTTTAAAATCTCCAGACAGGCTTTTGATAAGAAACTACGACAGTGTGAACGTAACTATAGAAGTAGCCTTGTTGATGATATTGAGTCAGCTTGTACAACAAATCCGAGAATGTTCTGGGATTATCTGAACAAATTGGGCCCGAAAAGATGTAAAGGTAAATTTATTCCGATGGAAGTGTATAATAATGATAATGTCGTTATAGATGATGTTAATTATGTTTTGGATAAATGGAAGGAAGATTTTTCTCGCCTGTATCAACCTTCGGATGAAAGCAGCATTGACGAGGAATTTTTCATACAAATGTGTTATCATAAATCTGTATTGGAAAGTAATATGAGGGATCCATTATATGTGGAAAATTATGAATTGAACAGAAATTTTTCTGTTCAAGAAATTGAAAATGTAGTTCGTAATGCAAAAAGAGGCAAATCGCCTGGTGTCGACAAAATTCCCTATGAAGTGTTGAAAAACAGAGCTTCAATTGAGGTGTTTACTCAGCTATTTCAACTTTGTTTTGACACGGGTTAAATTCCCACCAGTTGGAAGAAATCAATAATCTGTCCGATTCCAAAGGACAGAAAAAATGACCCTCGAATTCCGATGAATTATAGAGGTATCAGCTTATTGTCTACAGTGTCTAAACTGTATAGTTCTGTGATTAATACTAGAATTTTGATTTATTTAGAAAATAATAATTTACTTGTTGATGAGCAAAATGGTTTTAGGAAAGACAGAAGTTGTCAAGATCATATTTTTTGAACCTCAATCATTCGTAATAGAAATGTATATGGACTGTCTACTTTTGCAATATTTATTGATTTGAGAAAGGCGTTTGATAGTGTCGATAGAAATGCATTATTGTACAAACTACTCTTGAATGGTATTGATGGTAAAATGTATGAAAGTATAAGAGAAATGTATACAGATACGTTAGCTTCTGTTAAGCTTAATACATTTCAAACAAATTGGTTTTCTACTAGTCAAGGCGTAAGACAAGGTGATAACCTTTCCCCTACTTTATTTTCAGTGTTTATTAATGATTTGGCTATGGAAATTAAAAATATGCGTAAAGGTGTCAACATTGATAATGAGAATATACGCATTTTACTATATGTAGATGATATTGTGATCCTTGCTGATAATGATAATGACATGCAACAGATGTTAAATCATATTGATGAATGGTGTAAGAAATGGAGGATATGTGTAAATAATGCTAAATCGAAGGCTCTCCATTTCAGACGTAAAGGTGTTCATAAAAGTAACTTTGAGTTTCATATTGGAGATGTATCTTTAAGTTATTCTCATAACTATAAATATTTGGGAGTTGTACTGAATGAATTTTTAGATTATACGGTAACTGCGGATGTAATTTCCGAAGCCGCAAGTAGAGCTCTAGGAGCCCTCAATGTTAAATTTAAGGGGTTGAAAAATATGGGTTTTAGAACATATACAAAAATGTATGAAGCAAGTGTCGTACCGATTCTCGACTATTGCTCTGGTGTTTGGGGATTTTCAAAACTTGATAAGTGTGAATCGGTTCAAAATAGAGCTCTGAGATTTTATCTAGGAAATTAACAGATTCTTTCCCCTCCCAGCTGTTATGGGTGATACAGGATGGAGTTCATGTAGAGATCGTAGATTTCTGAATATGTTGAGATTATGGAAACATTTGACTAATTTAGATGAACATAGAATAACCAAGAGAGTATTTCTGTGGGATTATTCCCTGAATTACATTAACTGGTCCTCAGAAATATATAAAATCATAGATGATATTGATTTGCATGAAGATGTACTTTTTGACTTGAATGTTAATGTAATTGAGGAGAAAATCTTGCGGAAAACCTGTGAAACATGGTTGGAGAATATTCACCATAAACCGAAGCTGCGAACTTATGTTAAATTTAAGTTCAATTACAAAGTAGAAAAATATGTAACGCTTAACTTAAGTCAAAGTCAGCGGTCTTTAATTGCTCAGTTGCGTATGGGTATCCTACCACTTCGTATTGAAACAGGTAGATTTAGACGTGAACCACTAATTGATCGACTTTGTAGATTTTGTAACATGAATGTTATTGAGGATGAAAGTCATTTTCTCTTTGATTGTCACCAATACGATGAAATACGTCAACAACATCTTGGTCAAATATTGACGACTATTCAAGGGATGCAAAATGAAGAGAAGCTGGATTATCTTTTTTCTGGTCCAGTAAGACAGCTTGCAAATTTTGTTGAAAAGGCGTTTTATAGAAGGAAGGAGATTTTGTATGTTTAATTTTGATACGATTCATTTGTATAGATCAACTATCAATTCCTCACTTTCTGTTATTGTACTTGTTAAGATGTAAATGGTGACTTCTAAGTCCATAGGGCTGGGCAACCTGAGAGTTGCAGGTCACAATAATAAATAAATACTACTACTACTACTATAGTTAGCATTCATTGCCAGTGAACCATAATGACAACGGAAAAAGCATCACCCCTAATGTTTAATGATTGAAGTCATGATCATATAATATTCTCAATAGACATCTGACTCCCTAGAGTTCAAGTTGTTCATCCGCACTTCCCCGTGAACAGATCCACGATCACCATTGATAACAGTGAGTTTTGGTCAAACCATGAAGGCAAATGAGTTGATGGGGCAGTGATAATTTTAAATAACATGGACATCAAATGTCAAACTAATCATTAGTACTATGTTTAAAACAGAGCAATTGTTTATACATTTGAGTATGAGTTAAGCAGAGTAAGTTGTACAGGAGACTTGGGGCACTGAGGGCGCCAGACTTTCAGCCTTCCACAATAACTAAATCATTATTATCAAATCCAATAATTTGCGTTGATCTGTGAAAGAATTACAGTTATCCGTGTGTGTAATTTTGTCGTGAACGACAAATACTTTTTGAGTCACACACAACACATTTCTAATTACATACTCATCACAAACACAAACATGAAACTCAACAAGTCATCGTTGATGACACAGTCCCCACTTGTTAATGGGTGCTTTGATTACAGGTCCTCAGAGAGGAAAGAGTCCTCTTCATTAGGTCTGTGATAAAATACTTTTGAATAAATTTGCTTGATACTTGTCTGAGTTGTAGTTCAGGACATGAAAAAATCGTAATAAATGGCCACATGGTGGCCATATTGGATCGAATCACAAAACAAATCAATGTGCATATGTATGACACAGGTCAATGTCCTTGTACCAACTTTGATTAAAATTGGTTGAAATATGCCTGACTTATGGCTTTGTACATGAAAAAATCATAACAAAATGGCCGCACAGCAGCCATATTGGATCGTATCACAAAACAAATTTACATGCATATGTATGACATTGGTCAATCTCCTTGTACCAACTTTGAATAAATTTGCTTGATACATGTCTGAGTTATGGTTCTGGACATGAAAAAACGTAATAAACTGGCCACATGGCGGCCATATTGGATTGAATCACAAAACAAGTCAATGTGCATATGTATGACATTGGTCAATGTCCTTGTACAAGTTTGAATAAAATTGGTTGAGATATGCCTGAGTTATGGCTCTGTACATGAAAAAATCATAACAAAATGGCCGCACGGCGGCCATATTGGATCATATCACAAAACAAATTGATGTGCATAGCTATGACATAGGTCATTGTCCTTGTATCAACTTTGAATAAATCTGTAGAAACATGCCTGAGTAATGGCTCTGTACATAAAAAAATCGTAATAAAATGGCTGCCTGGCGGCCATATTGGATCGTATCACAAAACAAAGTGACGTGCATATGTATGACATAGGTCAATGTCCTTGTACCAATTTGAATAAAATCGGTTGAGATATGCCTGAGTTATGGCTCTGTACATGAAAAAATCGTAACAAAATGGCCGCACGGCGGCCATATTGGATCTTATCATAAAAAGAATTGACGTGCATATCTATGATATTGGTCAATGTCCTTGTACCAGCTTTGAATAAAATCAGTTGAAACATGCCTGAATTATGGCTCTGTACATGAAAAAATCGTAATAAAATGGCCGCCTGGCAGCCATATTGGATCGTATCACAAACAAATCGACGTGCATCTGTACGACATATGAAGTAATCCTTGTACCAAGTGTGAATGAAATTGCTTCTGGCATCTCTGAGATATCTGCGTGAACGGACGGACGCACAGACGGACGCACGGACGGACGCACGCACGGACGCACGCACACACGCACGGACATGACCAAACCTATAAGTCCCCCCGGACGGTGTCCGTGGGGACTAAAATACCATGGCATATGCACACAAGAGAGCTCACTAAAGCACGTGGGTGCTACTAATGATTAAGTTTAGGGAGGAATTCAATACCAAAACAGTTGGCATGCCGATGAGTCCCTTGAGACCACGAAGGATGGGGAGGAAAGCCATCCAGTGCCTCTGAATATTCATGAGCTCCATGCATATTCATGAGTATAGCTTTACAAATTCAAGTGGAAAGGTGTGACAGAAGACAACATATTAATTGGTATCTCACCTCTGCATCAATCTTAAAGGAGATCCATTCATCCACTCTCATATTGGCCTTCTTGCCGTCATCTTCACCCTCTCCTTCACTGCTACTTGTGTCCTCCTGTCCATCGGTTGCTGGCTCGTGATAGGCCACATCTGGCAGAGTGAGCGAGTCACTCGGCAGGCGTGCCGGCCCTGCGAATAGCGCCACCGTCACAGGAGACACTACGGTTACGCATCTAGTGTTGGCGATGCGATGTGTCCTACAGAAGAGACAGGAAAAATAAATATTCTGTGTGTTCACAGCTTCATTTAAAGAGAGGGGGTTGTCGGAACTATGCTCAAAGGTTGCCAAGGGACCCCTACGACTGATATAAACACTGTATTTAGTGTACACTGGCAATTGATAAAATTTAAACATGTCTGTTAACAATGAATATTGTATAATTTAAATGTTGCAGCTATGATGTTGCATCTAGAGATCATGCATAAAATACATTGTTTGTAAACAAGAATGTTGCACATGCACAGTTCCGATGACTGCCTCCCTTTAAGAGATGGCAGGCGCAATGTTAGAGCAGGATGTGCTCACTGCT
This sequence comes from Ptychodera flava, assembly GCF_041260155.1. Taxonomy (NCBI): domain Eukaryota; kingdom Metazoa; phylum Hemichordata; class Enteropneusta; family Ptychoderidae; genus Ptychodera; species Ptychodera flava. The sequence continues at coordinate 21,226,194 of NC_091948.1, read as the reverse complement.
TTCAATATAAGTGGCATCCCTTTTCTGTTATGCCGCTTGAAGTCAACGAATCATATTTACACACTGATTTCATTGTATATAGCATTTAAGTGTATATTCTATGTTTGTTGTTTGAATACTGTAAAGTGGTTTGAAGCATCAACAATACTGACACACTACTTGCCATGCGATAGATAAGTGCTTGCAAAATCAAAAAAGAACAGTATCAACATAGGGGAAGTCACATTCCATCAAACAAACGCATTTACTTTTGAAAGATGAGCAGGAAAGGTTCCGGAAAATAAACAGACACCTGTACAAAAACAGTTTTATTAAATGTGCCTTCTTAACATTTTTTTTTAGGTGACATGTCCGTACAACCTTGCACTTTCATCAGCTACGGTTGGGTGCCTATCTAGGTTGTCTATCAAATCACAGCTGAATCTAATTTTCATGGTCATACCTTGTCATTTCGTCATAAATCAACCAGTCTGTGGGTAGATTTTTCACATTCTGGGCATGTGCATCAGCTACGGTCATTTTTCCAGTCGGAGGCTGACTCAGTACAGACGATGGATGAAATCTGACTTTGGACTCTTTCCTGTCAGTGACAATTAACAGAATTTCAAAAGGAAGAGAGATGAGAAATATTATCAGTGAATGGTACAGGTGTTTTACACTATACACAGATGTTGTTTCTTCAAATATGGCCGTGAATTATAGCTGACACTTGAAACAATGTTTAATAATTCCAGCATACAAAAGGAATATTTGGAATAAATAAACTTAATGGCCTTTTCAATGGCCCTTTGTCAAATAATCCAAGCCCAGAAAAGTCTGATTTTTTTCAATATTCGATCTACTCACTGTGTCATCAGCTGTACTCTCTCCCTATCCACACGGATCAAATTGGGATACATGCCAGCACAGAGGGCAGCCTTCACAACAGCCCAGTTTTCAGAGTTGGAATTCAAATCCCTGATGTCGCCTCCACCTCTGGCCCTCACAAACCCACTGGCTCTGAGCTGGCCAAGTAACTGTGTCCTGTCATAGAAAATATCACAGTTATATCTTTCTACAGTTTGTTAGTTTTACAGACCTGTTTATAAAAAAATTGCACATCTAAAAAGTCTTAATTTTACTGTGACAGTATACTTTTATCCTGACAAAATGATGGACAACCTTTGTCATACATACCGCATTCCGACAACCATTTCCATTGTGGCCTGTGATATGTAGTTCTTCTCACAGAAGGTTCTCTCCCAGGAATCAGATCTAGCTCTCTGCCATGCCTGGTCAACATCAAATGAAATTGTAAATTATATGTGGTTTTGAAAGCATTCACACAGTAGATTTACTTTATACACTGATGCTGTCTAATTGAGAAGGGCAAATATTTACAAAAGTCTAGAGAAATAAAATAACCAGCAAGAGATGTAATGCTTTGGATCAAACTTGACTTTTTAGGACCGAGAGAGGGCTGTGCAGGAAAAGCCTGACCTTTGAAGGGCTTTTCAGCAGTATGATTTACCAGTAGGTCAATACAGACATCATCTTGTCAGGATCCATCATATAAACATGTGTTTTATCATATATCATTTGCACTATTTTTATACTCTGTAATCACATTCAAGTGAAAGTAAATACTTTTTCTATGATCTTTTGTCCCGTAAAACTTTTCAAAATATGGTCAATAATCTGTGTCTTTTCATTGGTGACAACAGCTGAAAGTCTATGAAAATTGTGCAAGACTTTCACTAACAAAATAATAGATTTAAACTGCGGTGGGAGAGTACATTATGTATACTACTAGTCAATGTAAATTTTTTTATGCAGAAACACTGCTGCCTAATATTATGGATTGACAACAAATTTAGAATCTTGGGCTGATCAGTTTATAAATTTCATGCAAAGAGACAGCAACTTCAAACTGCAACAAGATGACTAGCAGTTCATTTGTCTGTGCACTGACCTCATTCTTGCAAATAGGGTTGGAGTGTGATATCGTAAACCACAGCATGAGCGTGATGGCCTTTCTCTATTGCAGTACACAATGAATGATGCGAAAAATGCACACATCATTTGAGGACAACATGTATTCTTTCCTGGCCTGACTTCATAGGTTTGTGATAATCAGTTCAAAGATGAAGACATATACAAGATATTTCTTATACAGGCAGCCTACATACAAACAGATGCCAACTCAGCCTTGCTTTATTACTGACCTGGAAAGCTCTTAACAAGGCCATGTGGTCACTGTTGGTGCCTGCTGCAAATTTCTTCCTCACCATTAATGCCGCTCGCTTCTCTGATGGTCTGTTTGGCAAAACAACTGTGAAAACAAAAGGAGGATTTAATCAATATTCTACTCCATGGAAACAAATTTACTGCCTGCTCCTGCCAGCATGCAGTCCTTCAAATTTCATTTGTTTCGTTCAATCATGAAAAGATCAAGAATTTTGGACTTGTAGTAAAATGTGTAAACGGTTAAACCTCACAAGAAAAAAAGAATTTCAGTGAATAAGACAGAAATGACAGAACTTACATGGATCCCTGTAAGCTAGAGCACACACAATTGTCAAGATAGGATCAAGGCATTTCAGCACTACAGAATATAGCACCATTTTTCCAAGTCTCGGTTCAACTGGTAAGTCAACCAGGTGATGACCTATTTCAGTCAGATATTCCCAGTTGTCGATAGCATCAATGCTCTGTTTTTTTTAAGGGGAGAGAAAAGAAGAGGAAATTACACTAGATAAATATTTTGTGTTCATAAACGCACAATGTTTTGATTATTGCACTCCAAAATCGTGTGTTCAAGAGTACCACAGAAACTTTTTCAGAAGATAAGTCTTAGGACTCCTTAACTCTTTCACCCCCAGTTCCCTGTATACAGGTCCAACTTTACCATAGAAAACAATGGATTTGGGACAAACCATGGTGGTGAAAGGGTTAAATCTTGCCACTCTTTGTTGATAAATACACGTAGCTTATGCAGATACATACAACAGAAAAATTTAAGTCTTCACTTCAGAGGTCACCATGCAAAGTTTGGTGCTAGAGAAACAAAGTACCTAACATTTACCGATATTTTAAATTCAAAATGGCCATCATCCCTAAGTTAACTCTACGGGAAAAAGATTTTTTTATTTTTGAACAACAAAGACTGTAAAGACTTTTTTCTCCAAGAGCTTCAAAATGAGCCCCAACAAGTGGTAGACCAGAAAAGAATTGCAAAAATTTAGGAGTCCAAATATCTGTCCAAAAGGCGCTTTCTACCTTAATCTACACATAAAACTAGAACAAACACTTCATTATTTGTAGCTGTTGAAGGCAGGGCATCTACATGTAGGATATCCATGGACTGTGCGTGTACATGTCAAAATATATGTTTCATTAAAAGACACTGGCAATGCAATTCTTGCAAAGATACAGATGCCTGTCACCATTACATTGCTGTCACATGTTGTACTTGAATTTCACACATAGAATACCATCTGATTCATTCAAAACTTTGTAACGGTTACTTGGGGACCGAAGCAAAATTCATTCATTTAAAATTACTATTATACTTCACAGACAGAACTCTGGATGTATGCATATGTACTTACCTTGAGCAGCTGGACTGCATTGCGCACAGTCAAAAATGCTGGCGGCTCTGGAGCCTTGGTCAAGAAATCTGCGATGGGCGTATTCATTGGTGCCAACAGTTTGGTGTGCAAACACAGCTCCTGATTAATTAGGGCAATTAAATTTGATTCAAAAAATTTGGTTAATAAAGTGTTCAAGGATTTCGAAATGAAATAATGGATACTGAGCATCTTTATGAGTACAAGTGATAGCTGATACCAAACAGCGCCCTCAGAGCAAGCTTTCAAAGAGCTTGAAATGAAATGATGGATATCGAGCATCTTTGCAGAGCACGTATGATGGATGACACCAAACAGCACCCTAATGACACTGGAAGCGGTTGAAAAAAATAGTTTCCAATCGGTGAAATCTTGAAATGATGGATCTGCCACAGAAATGAGGCCAGACCTTTTCACAGGCAAACAGGGGTAAAAGACAGAGGTCAACAATCTCAAATGACTTACTTGAAGCGGTACTCTGAGAAGTTCTGGAGACTGGAACTGCATCAGACTTTGATAACGAGCACGACTGAAAAGGTGGAAGCATATACCAGGTCTGCATCGACCAGCTCTGCAAGGCAGACGAAAAAAGCAAAGAATGTAGCGAGGACTTTAATACTATTGGGGATGACCTTTCAGAGTAAAGAAATTGCTGATTTTTGCCACGTTCTTCTAATTCTAAAAACAATGTATATCTTTATGTATAGTAGCATTCTCCCTGTGAAAATAACTTGTATTGATCATCTGTGCATACAAACAGTAAAAGGCAGACAAGAAATGTGAGAAATGGCTATGGTACACGTAGGTTGCATATCTGTGTAGTCCTGTCTCACTTCTTTTGTTTTGCTGTTGGTGATCTCATTCGAGAGGAATGAATTTCAGAGTACGTATATTGATAACATTGAGTCCTGGCAGCAGACAACATGTTTAAATCACAACAGGAAAGGAGTCACATTTCATGCAATATGGAATCTATGTTCATATCTTTTCTGTTAGCAAGTCGAAATACTACAAGTAATTGTGTGATTAAGTCACGACGGGGAATTCACAGCAGTGTCAACATCTCTCACCTGCCCATTCTCTGTTTGCTGCTTGCTTTGGAAATCCAATTGTTTTTCAACATAGACACGCCTGTCAGTGCATCAAAGGATTTCTGTAATGGGAGGTATTCAATATTGGAAATATATGTACAATTGTAGGGTGTACTGGATTGGTCTTCTTTGTACTTGTGTATACAGTACAGGTCCACGCCTGGAACCAGAACCACTCTGTTAACCCGTTATCAGGGCCACACAAGTCAAACCAGTGTGTTTGGGCAAAAACAGGGTGGTTTAAGGGTTAAAAGCAAAGGTAATAATAACAGCTCAGAAACCTTGCACTATGTTTTTGATTTCTTTTGTATACTTTCCAAATTCAAAGTGATATTTTCCTCATGGTGTTTTCCTCTGCATAAACATAAGACCATCAGAAATTTACTTTTTCAGTATTCAGGTACTGGAATTTCTTGAACACAATTCACTTCACATTATTTTCCAATGAAAACCTCACAGTAATTACCATATGCTAACAGTAGAAGAATCTGAGACTCTGGTAGTATGAAATAATTTGCTATGATATCACAGCAAAATATACATACCTCTTTCACTTTACCAGCATCAATGACAAAAACAATATCATTAATTGTAACGCTTGTCTCAGCTATGTTGGTTGACAAAATCTGATGGAAAAAATAAACAAATCATAACAAAAACAGTTCAATAACTTTTTTGTAATTTTTTATTGTTGTACAACATATACAACACATTTACACCACACTATCCCTACCCACAAAGTCTCAATATTCCATTGATTTCATACATGAAAATGTAGAATGCGTGCACTTTCAAAAGGCAGCTTTTTTGTATATTTGAGTCAACCCTTTGAGCACCAAAGCCAATTTTTGTCGCCCTTATAAAATATACCTCAGTCAATTTTTCACATCCATTTTTTGAAGATTTTGTCCCCCAGTCAATTTTTCGTCAGATTTTTGCAAAATTTTTTATAAAAAACTGTGGCCAATGAAATGTTGTGTCCATTTGCTCCAAAATTATAAAAAAAATACAGAAAAGTTCATAAAAATTGGTAAAATGTTGCACTAAAATTTTGGTGGGAAAAAATACAGCACTCAAGGGGTTAAAATGCTCTACAACACATTTAGTATGTTCTAGAAAGTACATGTATTGTCTAATGCACAAACTCCAGACAAACAAGTATTTTTACTCACTATTTTTCTACAGCCTCTTGGTGGAGTCCTGAAGACGCGTTTCTGGTCTTGCGTTTGCATGTTGGAATGCATGGTGTAGAGGACGTACTTGCTGTTGTTGGCAAATCTCTTCTCGTCACACAGTAACTTGTCCCTCAGGGTGACTATCTCGTCATAGCCAGGTAAGAACACCAACACAGCTCCTGAGACACGAGAATGAATCGTGGCAGTCACAGCACTATCATCATGATTTGTTTTATGACACGACAAACTCAACATTTCACAAAAAATATTGGTTTTCAAATCACACCATCGTGTATGGTTCTCGGGGACAAAATCTTCAAAAAATGGATGTGAAACAGGACATTAAAACTGTTTTCATATTTTGTAAAGTTATTTTTGTCCCTTTTTGTTACTGATACACTACGGATACAGGATGACTGAACGGCAAAGCAGTTTTGTAAGTTGAAATTTTTGTTCTTCTTTCTCATTCGCTTTTTGCTGCTTGCATGTATCTGTCATAATAAGCAAACAGATTTAAAACGTACCGAGTCATTGTAAAGGACATAGTCCCCACATGATGAATAAATTTGGAAACAATTGACGGAAATCATGGTGAAGTGAAAATGTCGTCAAGGCATGTCCAGAAAATGGTTGAGAAAGTATCAACCTTGTATTGATGAGCATGTGCACTGCTGATGTACCAAGTACAAATGGAACTAGCTGAGCTAACTTTGTGTTGGGTAATACATGTGACTATAAGGTATGAAAATATCAGAACAAAATGGGCGTCTGGAGGCCATATTGGATTGTATCATAAAACCAATCTACCAGTATATGTATGTCATAGTTTATCATCCTTGTACCAAGTTTACAAGAAATTGACCATGGCCTGTCTGAGATATCTGTGTGGACACAGACACAGAACTCAATCTGTAAGTCCCTCCCCCCCCGCCCCCCCCCCCCCCCCCCCGACGACTATAACATACATCATTAAACATCTGAAAACAAACAATAAACATCAGCAAACGAATAATAAACATAAGAATCAGTCACAGCACCTACCTTCTTCAGAAAAACTACAGATGTAATTGAGAAGACTGACAACCAGTTTAAGGTCGACTCTCTCATCATCAAAACTGTGATGGTATATTGACAGAAGTTCTTTGTCTTCTTTGCTGATGTCCTTTGATTCACTGACAAGTTGTGTCTCATCACTGCATGACAACTCTGACGCTGCTCTGAAAACATAGAAGGCAGAACAGACATGACCCTTTATGAGGTTGGCATGACTTGCTTGACCCTTGTACCACCATGGTTTGGCCCAAACCTATTGTTATTAATGATGAATTTGAACCTGTTTACAGGGAATTTGGGGTGAACAGGTTAAACTTTGGGTGTAATTATTTTTATTCAATTCTCATTACGCTTTGTTATATCTTGCAATATGTTTTGAAAAAAGACAGAGAAAGACTGAATACAGGGGAAAAATGCCTGATTTTATTTGTTGGAATTAAAATATTTAACTGCACGTACCTTCTATGAAGTGCTACATTACTATTGAATTAGCCAAGCAATTGAAATAGCAAAAAGGGGTAACATCTAACCGACAACATGAACTTTAGGTTAAATGTTCAGCCTGACATAACAATGCCATTTAAACTGACATTAACTGAGTTGTTACTTACATGTGTGCTTCGATAAGTTCAACAATGTCACTCCTGTTGAATTTCTTAGCCCAGTCAAGGGCAGTCCAGTCATTGGATGATCGGACATTGACATTGGCCCCTAGGTTGAGTAGTTTCTCCACCACGTCAGAGTTGCCCCTACCAGCAGCAACCATCAGTGCAGTGGCTCCAGTCTCAGTGTGTGAGTAGTCGACTGTAGAGAGAGAAAGTCAGAGATGGTGTGTGATACTGAAAAGTATGGTATGCTGAAATTCACACATCTCCTTCAAGGTAGTATGCACCTCAAAAGTGAAAGACTTAAACTATTTGCTCAAACTTTCCACAATGAAATTTTCAACCACAATCTTACTAAATCAAGAATAAAAATCAGGGTTCACCATGCAAAGTTTAGTGCTAGAGGAACAAATTACCTGACATTTATCGATATTTGAAATTCAAAATGGCCGCCATCCCTGAGTTACATGTAACTCTAAACTAGTCTACACCTAACTTACTTGTGCATCTGTAAGCTCACTTTGAAATCAAAATATCTAACTTAACACTAATAGCCTTTCTATAATACTGGACAATTTAACTGCTGACCTGCAGCCACAACCTCCCTTCAAAACTTTACTTATGTTTTATCACTGATAACCTAACCAGAAGTGAAATTTCTGACTTACCACTGACATTCTCGCTGTGGATCAGATGGAAAAGCTGGGAGAATGAATCTTCGCTTCCTTTCAGCCAGGCATCTGTGATACAATTATCCATTTCCTTTAGAAGCCATGGCTCAAGTTCACTGCTGTCCAGTTCTTTCTGTGGACAGAGATTGATGTGATTTTGACAGAGGTGAATCGTTTTGAATCAGAAATTAGTCATTCAAATCCACTGTTATCAATCATGAGTGGGGACCTGTTCACAGAGAATTGGGGTGGGCAGGTTTGGGTGGGGAGGTGTAGTCCTAAATCTGACACTAGAGGGCCTTTTGGGCTAAAGCATCCACGGACTCAGAAATGCTCTGATGCCAGAAACTTTTATATGTTACTCATAATGCTATGGTGCAGACGCAAAGAAATTTCTAGAAATAGCAAACTTGACTAACAAGTCATTGACAATGACACAGCCCCCACTTGTACTTTAATTACAAGTCCTCTGAGAGGAAAGAGTCCTCTTCATTAATTAGGTCTGTGATTAAAAATACTGTGATACAGATGGGGCTTAATGGCCAATAGAGTTCCATGGTGGTGAAAACTTAAAACAAATGTAAGCTGCCATACTAATTACAAAAGGTCATTAAAACAAGTCATCGTTGATGACACAGTCCCCACTTGTTAATGGGTATTTTGATTACAGGTCCTCAGAGAGGATAGAGTCCTCTTCATTAGGTCTGTGATAAAAATACTTTTGAATAAATTCACTTGATACATGTCTGAGTTATGGTTCAGGACATGAAAAAATCGTAACAAAATGGTCGCACAGTGGCCATAAAGGATCGCATCACAAAACAAATTGATGTGCATAGCTATGACATTGGTCGATGTCCTTGTACCAACTTTGAATAAAATTGGTCGAAACATGCAAATATGCCTGAGAAATGGCTCTGTACATGAAAAAATCGTAATAAAATGGCCGCCTGGCGGCCATATTGGATCATATCACAAAACAGATTGACTTGCATATGTATGACATAGGTCAATGTCCTTGTACCAACTTTGAATAAAATCGGTTGAAACGTGCCTGAGTAATGGCTCTGTACATGAAAAAAATCCTAATAAAATGGCCGCACAGCGGCCATTTTGGATCGTATCACAAAACAAATTGCCGTGCACAGCTATAACATTTGTCAATAAGCTTGTACCAACTTTGAATAAAATCGGTTGAAACGTGCCTGAGTAATGGCTCTGTACATGAAAAAATCGTAATAAAATGGCCGCCTGGCGGCCATATTGGATCGTATCACAAAACAAATTGACGTGCATATCTATGACATTGGTCAATGTCCTTGTACCAACTCTGAATAAAATCGGTCGAAACATGCCTGAGTAATGGCTCTGTACGTGAAAAAATCGTAATAAAATGGCCGCCTGGCAGCCATATTGGATCGTATCACAAAACAAATTGACGTGCATATCTATGACATTGGTCAATGTCCTTGTACCAACTTTGAATAAAATCGGTTGGAACATGCCTGAGTTATGGCTCTGTACATGAAAAAATCGTAATAAAACGGCCGCCTGGCGGCCATATTGGATCGTATCACAAAACAAATTGACGTGCATCTGTATGACATATGAAGTAATCCTTGTATCAAGTTTGAATGAAATCGCTCCAGGCATCTCAGAGATATCTGCGTGAACGGACGGACGGACGGACGCACAGACGCACGCACGCACGGACACATGCACGCACACACGCACGGACATGACCAAACCTATAAGTCCCCCCGGACGGTGTCCGTGGGGACTAATAAATCAATTAGTACTTAATCGACAGGATGCTGCCAAACATTTTTGCATCCTATCCTAACACTGACAGATTATCACCGGTACCATATTTCATAAAGTTTGATGCAGTACTTTGGACATTCACCCTAAAAACAAAAATCCATTATGTAAATGCAAACTACCAATTAATTTATATATATGTATGATACCACTAAGTGTCAGTGATTAGTATTTACAACACTATGATATCAAAATCTGTATCAAGTTTCATCAAATTTAACGCAGTATTTGTGGATATATCACTCTAATTAGGAAAGTTCATTACATATGCAATTACAAATTGATTAACTTGACATTGATAAATGTCTTTTTCACTGTTAAAGCAATTTGAGCTCAACATAAAATTTGACCTTTTTCTTGACATATCAGCCTAATTACCAAAATTCATTAAATATGCAAATAAGCAATTAATTGATAAGAAACTGCTACATATCTTTGCACGCCATTTGACTACTGGAAGGAAAAAATCTGTACCATGTTTCATTAAATTTGATGCAGCATTATTAGACATATGATAATAATTATGAAAGTTCATTAAATATGTAAATTAGCAATTAATTGACATGATATTCCTTTAATGTGTTCACATAGTATTATAATGCCGACAGATCAACATCTGCACCACGTTTCATAAAATTTAAAACAGTATTTCTGGAGATAGCCCACTAATTAGGAAAAGGAACGAAATATGCAAATTAGCAATTAATTAACATGATACTGCTAAGTGTCTTTGTACACTATTATAGGGCTATGTGCTAAAGATTTGTACCATTTGTTTCATTAAATCTGTTGCAGTATATTCTAGACATCACCGTAATTGCAAACATTCATCGAATATGCAAATTATCAATTAATTGATGCAATACTGACATATGTTATTGACTGATATTAGAACTCTGTGTGAAAATCATCTGCACAAAGTTTCATCAAATTTGGCACAGTTGTACCAGAAACAGCGCTCTAATCCGGAATAATGCAAATTAGAATCAATTATGCATGCCACACCAATATAAATGGACCTGCATATGTATGCCATGGTGTAGTATCCTTGTACCAAGTTTAAAAAGAATTGGCACAGGCATATCTCAGATATCTGCATTCATGAGCCCCTATGCATGGACACAGCATTAATATTAATTTCATCCTTGAACGCCTGTGGATCATACCTGGGGAGCCTGTAGATGGATATCAAATACAGGAAAGAAAACGGCCGTCACACAGATAAGGATTAATATATGTATCAACTTTCAATGCAATCGCGCCCAGCATCGCTGAGAAATTTACGAGAACGAACGCTCAGTCGTCAAATATAAGAAACAAAATGGCCGCCACACAGCCATTTTAGACTGGATCAAAACAAAAATCAATGTGTATATGTATAACATATAAAGTAATCTATGTACCAAGTTTGAATGGCATCGCTCCTAGCATCACTGAGAAATTTGAGTGAACATACGCACCGAAATCAAATACAGGAAACAAAATGGCCGCCAGACGGCCATATTGGATCGGATCGTAAAAGAAATCAACGTGCATATGTATGGCATAGGTAATAATCCTTGTACCCAGTTTGAACAAAATCGCTCCAGTCGTCTCTGAGATGTCTGCGTGAACGGACGGACGGACGCATGGACGGATGGATGCACGGACGGATGCACGGACATGACCAAACCTATAAGTCCCCCCGGATGGTGTCCGTGGGGACTAACAAAATGGCTGCACGGTGGCCATATTGGATCGTATCACAAAACAAATTAATGCGGATATGCATGACATAGGTCAATGTCCTTGTACAAACTTTGAATAAAATCGGTTGAAACATGCCTGAGTTATGGCTCCGTACATGAAAAAAATTGTAAGAAAATGGCCGCCATGCGGCCATATTGGATCACATCGTGAAACAAATTGAAGTGCATATGTATGATATAGGTCAATGTCCATGTACCAACTTTGAATAAAATCGGTTGAGATGTGCCTGAGTTATGGCTCCGTACAAGAAAAAATCGTAACAAAATGGCCGCAGGGCAGCCATATTGGATCGTATCACAAAACAAGTCGACGTGCATATGTATGACGTATGAAGTAATCCTTGTACCAAGTTTTAATAAAATCGCTCCAGGCATCTCTGAGATATCTTTGTGAACGGACGGACGGACGGACGGACAGACGGACGGACATGACCAAACCTATAAGTCCCCCACGGACACTGTCCGTGGGCAGTGTTTCATCTAGGCTGCGCGATTGCGCGATTCCCCCTCTTTGGTGTGCTGCGCGCCGCCAATCACAGGTAGAAGGGGCGACCCATCGCGCACTGCACTGAGCTGGCTGGAATGGCTGCTATCGTGAGTGCCACACTTCGATGCATTTGACCCGTTATCGGCACCTGTTAATAGTGTGGCAACGGGCATTGTATAGTGTTGCAAGAACATTTACATGGAAGGGACTAATTTTAGTTCGATTTTGATACTTTTTGAACTGCTTGACAATAAATTGCTGTTGAAACAATAACACGCGTAAATTTCCATACGCTGAATTTGCATATGAAAGCCTGTCAGCCAGTTGAGAGTTACGTTCCTTGCCCAATAAGGTTTCTGTGTCACATTATCTCTGTACGATTGAGAAAAGGAGACAAACTGAAGTTTTTATGCATCGTATGGATGTCCATAACACTCTGAAAATAATTCTGATGGCAAAATTGACACGAAAATTTGGACTTTACTGTCACAGAAACGTGTTCAGTGCAGACTGCATGCAATGAAAGTCACAAGCAAGCTATAGTGTCAATGGGTCCGGTTTTTGAATTCAGTGAACAGACACTGACTTATTTTTCGGGCAAATAAACCCTAAAGTTTACTGTCCGTGACAACCAACCTTTCTGTTTGTTATTTTCCCGTTCTAAAATGACTGACAAAAAGCAACTGGAGCGAATCTGACATCGAGAAACTCCGCATTCAAAATACGGCAGACTAAGGTCTGACCCTCTAAGTTGTTCGTTTTAACTCTACTGAGTCTGCGCACAAAACTACAAGACCAGCTAGGTCACTAGAAAAATACAGCTAACTGGTTTGTATAGGGCAATGTTGATCCAAACTTACAGTAGTGAGGGATGATACCGTGATAACGTGACAAATGAGTACAATATTTTTTTCAGAAGCTACAAAACATTCCTTTATAACTACAAGAGAGTTTTTTCTTGCTTTTTGTAGTGCAGACAGTTCAGTGAAAAATGAAAAAAAATCCCTTGAAGGTACAGTGGGAATGGCTAACTGTTGTTAATTTTTATATTTGAATGTACATTAAGCCCTAAGAAAGCAAACATACAGAATATTTTAGCATACAGAATATGCTACAATTTTTTTAGGAATAGTAATGCTTATGAATATTAATGAGCTGTCCGCCACTCTTGGAAGCCTTATACATTCACAACAGTGATACGCAAATTTGTTGACTTCTGAAAAATTTTTATAGAGGATGGTGTTTGCAGCCAGCAGCTTGGATTTTGTAAGCAAGTGATTTATGGCTTGTAGTATGTTTATCACAAGTGACATCACTGCAACATTAAAACTTATGTACAAAGATGTCATTATATATTTCAGTTAAATCCCCCCCAAAATTTTAAAATCCCCCTCAAAAATTCCAGTAGAGGGGGACCAATCCCCCCCTGGTGTAGCATCCTCGATGAAACACTGCGTGGGGACTAAAAAGCATACTAAACGACCTATTGGAAGCTATGAAGTAATATGTTTTTTACAAATGTTTATATCAACGCAGAGAAATATACATGAGTGCCCAGGAAGAAATCTGAAGAAACCACAAAAGAGATGCTGCAAGCAACCTTACTTCTCCAGAAGGTCAGTGAAGAGGTCAATAAACTCTCTGTGAGAGGCAAAGGGGTCAAAAGTGTAACATATGCACGAGTATATGTTTGCCATTTTTGTGAAGTCAATCAAGTGCAACTTTTTTTTTCTCTCTCTCTTTTTCAGGTCATCAGTGCATTCCTAAAAGTAGTGAAGTTATGAACTCTTTGAGTCGATGTTTGACTTTCTGCAACTTTCTATGCCTAAGTCCTATACCAATACATGTAATATGTAACTTTTTCAAGCACTAGAGACAATTTTCATTAGTAAGTGCAGAGCTTCCGTTAGGATTTTCATACCTGCATAAGGCTGTATGCAAATGGTTTTTTATTTGTGTAAAATGTATACAAAATGCGTACAACTACATGTAAGTACCTATGAAATAGCTGTACACACGATATCGAAAACTAGTTCAAAGTCAATGAATAAAGTGTTAAATAAACATAAGCAGTGACAATGTTTTTTTCTTTGACGAGTTTTACAATCTTTAATACTCTTCTGTTCTATTCTCTGATGACGTATTCATTTCTTACTAATTATTAAGAACTCTATCATCGCTACTCTAAAGTCAAATTGGCAAAGATTTGGGCCTTCCATGGTTATCATCATCAGATCATTTATGACATCTTCACTTAGACAACCACGTTTCGATGTTTTAATCCTGTTTTGTGTACTGAACCCACATTTACATGGGACACATGAGACTGGGATCAGCTGCAATTATGGCCAACTTTGCAATATTTGGAAAGAGTTCACGATAATCGTTCTAAAGAAGCGTGCAGACCGGCCATTAAACTTATTTCTAAGGCTGCTTTGCATTAGCTTAAATTGTTGATATTCGACGCGGAGCTCTTCAGGGTTTACAAGTACGTATTTGGCGCAACAGGGAAAAATAGTGTGTTGAAATAATGACGAACTACTGAACATGCTTTTTGGTGTTGCCTTTAAGGAAACAATGTGACATAATTGATAGGATGTAGGACAAAATACTGCAAAGTAATGAACATTTTTTATCAGCAAACATTGATTTTTAGTCCTGGATAAACTACGCAATGGAGGGAAACCACTTGTGCTCATGTCTCTGTTATGGAGAATGCGGTTTTTTCAATGCGTATTGGATTACGCAGATGTCCATTTACTTTGCGTACTTCAGAGTAATTATGCGTGAAATACGCAGAATTTTGCGTCAACGGAAGCTCTGTAAGTGGCGAGTCAGTTTGGCCTATGGCCACATCGGCCCAAGGGGAAACTTTTCCAGGTTTCATCAATTTCTCAAGTTATTTGACAAAACATCTTTGTTAACGTTCACCTTGAATAAAACACGATTTTACAGTGGAAACGAAAAAACCAACTCACTTGAAACGAAAACTGTCTACCTTGTGATTTTATTCTTTTTCAACAATCAACTGTGGTGCTGTAGACAGAGAAAGTGTGTTACTGTACCTCAACTTTGGACATGTCCTCTTCTCTATCCATGATGACACCCTCGTCTTCTTGTTCCGGTGTCTTGTCAGCGTGTAGTTCCTGAATGTCAGCAGCCTTCGATTCTTGTTGTTTGTACCATTCATTGAGCTGACTCTGCTGCTGTTCCACTGTACAATTAATGTTAAAGGGACACAGAAATCATTAACGTTCATTTTCTGATTAAGGACACGAAATTGCAAACCATGTGATTAAAACTTCTATCAGATAGTATTTGATAAAAGCTCAGAACAATGGACTCAGTTGGGAGAATCTGTCAAAAGTCATTATTATAACTCAAAGGGTCTATTTGGAATAAACTCCAAGTTAAAGGCTTTGGTTGTTATTGGTACTCTTGTAACAGGTCCCCAGGTTATTTGAATTTGGCAACTGCTTGCAACAAGATCCACGGTTCATAAAGTGTGCGCAGAGAATTGTAATATTATCAATCCAAAACATAAATGTGCTTTTTTGAAAATCACACATCAATAAGGCATTGGTGCTAATTGATGACATTGGGTATGTACATTTATGGCAACCCATCTTTTGTAATAGAAAACAGCACATACAATCATTTTTATGCCCATGATCAATGAAAGCTTTATCTTGACAAGGCAAGAGACTCTCTGACAGGAATCCGAGAGTGAGTATATAAGGCATTTCTACTCACATTTGACGAGTTCTCTCTTGTACTTTTCCATACCCTTGTTCATGTAGCCAGTGCTATTGAAACAAACATATTAAATGTAAAACAGTACAGGGTTTGGAAACTGTACGCATACAACAGTACGGGGTTAGACAAATCTCTTCAGTGTTTGGTGGTTTCCCGAGGCGGTACCATTGGATCAAAATCCAGTGGCTCTGCTCTTTAATGTAGGTCGAACTACAAGTATTTTCAATTGTGCTTTCATGGTCAAACTCACATTACCACCCATAACTGGAGATGAGAGTGATGAGAGTGGTGGGACTGCTTACTGCATCCATTGATGTTGGTCTCTGTGAATGGTACAGTATCAACGACATGACTTCTGTCTGTTACAAGAGCACTGTATACACATTGTATCATGTTTTAGCACTTGAAAAACTCTAATTACACAGACAACTTTGATCATAAAGGACACGAAGACCACTTCAGTATGTAGCAAATGTGTATACATGCATTGTGCATCTTGGGGCAAAATCTAAACAGCAATATTTCACACGCACAGTGACCTTAAATTATCTCCATTACAGAAAGTCAACACACTCGTCAGTGGAACCAGTGTTATCGTATATTTACAGGTCAGGGCAAAAAACAATTGATGGTCCTGACCTTTGACCTTTGGGTTTGCCAGACTTTGCAAATGCAACTTAATAAACTATGATGAATACTTACCATTTCAAAACGTCTTCAAGGAATAGCTGCTTCACCTCAAACATGGCACCAGGAACTGTCAAAGAAACAACAACTGACACAGGTTAGCAGCATAAATTGACTCAGAACGTTTTTTTCCGCTTCAGAGTCATGGTTGAATGGCCTTTGTAAATGTACAGTAAATACTGTTTCAGGAATTTTCCGCATTTCAGAGTATTTCATTCCGTTGTCTTTTCTTGGAAAAAATTATTCTCAAAACAAAACAAAACAAATTCCAGTATGGGTCACTTGACAAACAGTGAATACAAACGATACCAGCATGAGGCACAGACACACTTAAAATGTCAAGAAAAAAAGATCCACACACCAGTAAAAGCCAAAATGAAGCAAAATAAAAACTCTGCAGAGTCAAAGTTAACTCAATTCAGCAACAAACAACAAAAAGAAAAAGAAGGAAATTTTTTGGCTGCTAGACTTTCTGAGAGTTCCAGAATTTGAGAAGCAGTTTTCATGCAACTCTTGATATCCCTTGCAATCATTTACATAACATGAGCTGCACTGAACAGATTGAAACTGTTGTTCATCTTTCTTTTTTCAAAATATGAGTTGTGTTTACTGGATCACATCTCATTTAAAAACTCACTCTCTATGACCGGACATCCGCTGAAATATCGGACAAAGAGCTGGACATCCAGTGCTGCACTCATCAGAACTATTTTCAAATTCTTGTTGTGACTGAGCATGTCTCTCATCTGGATCATCAGAAAATCACTGTACTTGTCTCTTTCATGAATTTCATCCTGTTGAAAGGGGAAAAAAACAAAAGATTTTGTTATGACACCTCCAGGTGGCGTTTTCATTTCATCCTGTTGAAAGGGGAAAAAATCAAAAGATTTTGTTATGGCACCTCTAGGTGGTGTTTTCAGTCTCAATATACAGGTTCGAAGGACAATTACTCAAGACAGTCAAATTCAGACTGGTTAGAGTTGGTATTCATGTGATCACCAGTTGAGACGGCCACCCCTTTGCACCTCAAGGTTTCGCACAGCCCTAGAGGTTTCAATGTTGCAGGTGGGTTTACCTATAAGCACTAAGAGTGGAGGTAAAGTGTGCAATAATGACAAACAAGTGGTGAGATTTGAAACTACTGTCTTTGTTGAGTTTTCACAGTAAAGATGATTTATATACATTGGAAAATTATACTTTCCATGTTTGCAATTGGTAATACTTTGAAGGGAAGAGAAAGTGAGAGAGAGAGAAAGAGGGAGAGAGAGTGGGGGAAGGGGGGGGGGGAGAGAGAGAGAGAGAGAGAGAGAGAGAGAGAGAGAGAGAGAGAGAGAGAGAGAGAGAGAGAGAGAGAGAGAGAGAGAGAATGTGTACATTACTTACCACAATGACATGAGTAACTGGGTTGAGAGATGTTCCTCCTCCCATGAGAGTGCGTAGCAATACACCATTGGTACAGAATGTCAGCAAGGTTTTGGGAGAGACC
Organism: Ptychodera flava; assembly: GCF_041260155.1. Lineage (NCBI taxonomy): Eukaryota > Metazoa > Hemichordata > Enteropneusta > Ptychoderidae > Ptychodera > Ptychodera flava. The sequence continues at coordinate 21,208,006 of NC_091948.1, read as the reverse complement.
CTGCACAGCAGTGTGAAATAAACAACACAAATTGTATCAAAACTACTGGTACATGTAGTGCTTTCATTGAGACTGGTAATCAAGTTCAAGCAACTAGTATCTCCAAGTCTTTTTATTTCTTCCTCTATTATGCAATATTGTGTACCTAGGCAAATTCATGCAATATTCAGTGTGTATCTGATAAAGCAAATCTGGAATATTTGATACAGTGAACTGCACATTATAAGTAAAAGCTCATCACAAATAGGTTAAAGGCATATGTTGGCACTAGATTGTCTCATCAGAAAATTTACTTACTAGATTACAATGTCAATGAAAAACAAAAGGCTATCACACCTCCATAATGCTCTTACAGACCAGAACAAAGGCGATCCCAGGGATCGAAAACAGTGCCTTTAAGACAAGTACTGTACACAAAGACATTGCTGTGGCAATTGCAATGACGCTGACAAGTAACTCTGTTAAAATTGCAGTGAAAGCCTTGTTGTGCTTAGGGTGACCCTTTTATTTTTTTTGTTTCTCATCTCCAGAGGAATACTCGGGCAGGGCGGGTGGTCGCAATAAAATACAAAACAAGTACCTCAGAGGCGGCGCAAATAAAACAGTTTTTTTTTTTATTTTCGTGTCTGAGCTGAAATTTACGGTCGGTTGGGAGATGAGAAGCACAAAATAAAAAATACCGTCAATGACGCTGTACCTTCTCTAATGTGTGGCCAGGTCAGGTAATTGGTTGTTGGCATGGAGTTGTTGGTAAATAGTTGATGATGTAGGGGCATGAGGTGGGATATGGACCCAAAGAACCAAAAGATGATTAAATACATCAATCAAAAAAATTCTAAGCTACAGTATAAACTGCCTAAAGATAGTTCAATGTGGAGAAAAGTTAAACAATTCAGAAATAAGAATTAACAGTCCAAACAGTAATGACGCACTTCCTTACTGACCTGAGTGCATGTGAAATACACAACCTGGCATCTGTAAATTAAATGTATACCAAGTGATCATTTCCAGTCACTTTTAACTGTTTTTAATGGATTTTCCAAAGAGTCCTGTGGAAATGATGAAAAACGCTTATCTGGTCTTGTGTTTGTATAACCTCATGGCTGATAATTGTCATAGTATTGAAAAAAAATTGAAAGTGAAGAAATTACTGTTTTTAATAGGCATATTTTCCTTGAAATACATGACCGTGTAAAGAATATATGCTAAAAGTGTTGAAGAGTAAATTTCTTTTCAAAAAATAATTTAATTTGTGACCAAAGATTTTCAATTCAAACATGCAATTTGTTCAATCATCTTGTGCAGTGCAAAATTTATAAAATGACTGAAAAACAAAAAAAATTGGCAGAATTACAGTCTTTGTGATGTAAAATTATGGGTTGACATCACGATAACTGTTAATCTGTTTGAAGTACTAATATACTATAATTTAAAAAAGAAAATTCATGCAGAAACGGTAAAATATATTGTCAGCAATGTAGTGTTAATTTTGACTTTACATCAAAATATGCCTTTGCTAGATACCAAATATATAGGGCGAAATATCAGCCATGTTCAGCAAAATCCACACAACAGCATTGATCCTTTTCTAATTTGATTTGATTTGCTTATGTTATCCTTGTATGACAGTCAGTACAATATGGAACTTGAACACAACACAGTGAATAAGTATGCTGTAAATGAAATGGTGTGGCTGCATCCACATGCAGCAATAGGTGTGCCTTTGTCTCTCACCCCTCATTTCCAACCTGTCCCATCCCTGAAAAAATAGTTTGGACTTATATTTATATTGTTAATAATTTCTGTATTTGTTAAATGTGCGCATCTCAAAAACGTTTGATCATAAACATTTTCATTGTTTTTTATAGCTGACCAATCAGTTAACCTGTTTATTTTGAATATTTGCGCATTTTTCCTCAGTATTTGACATTTTCTGAATACCTTTTATTCAGTTTGTCATTTTCTAAAGGTTTAAATGCTCCATTGTGTGGTCAAGCTTTCCACAAGCATCAAATGTGGTACTTCATATAGGAGGGTCTGCCTCTAGAGGGCGGGCATCATGAACACTCCTGTGTTTGTTGGTTAATTCCTCCACGTAAACTTCTGATTGTACTGTAAACATTGAACATGGCCGACGTCCGATTTTCCTGTCTAAAACTTTCACTCATTTTCGTTCATATGACTCTGAAACTCCAGGAAACGATTGGGAAGAAAGGGTTATCTTGAAATATTGAGGTACTCGCCGATATTTTGCAAAATTAAATGAGAAAAAATGCAAGGAAAATGCCGACAGGCTTACACAATGACAGTTTTCAGACTCGGAGGCATATGATCATCTCTGCAGATTATGCAACAGGCCCAGATCACGTGAGGCCATGAGGGGATATCCACGCAACTCAGTACCAAACACTAGCGCTCACAGAGTGAGCAAACACAAAGTGGGTACCCCTAACGTCAGCTCAGTAGTCTGTAATAGATTGTAGTCAACTAAGAACCTTTGGAGAAAGGCTTAACACTGTGGCTATGCCGCTAAGTCCCTTCACAGGTACCCAGACAGAATGAATAAGTTTATTATTAAGTTTTTCTCACTGTTTTCTCTATCAGTTCCTCTCCTTTTCTTCATCACAGTCTCCATGGATATAGGGACTGTGTCTTCATGCTCTGAATGATCGGAGTAAATAAATAAACGGTTATATAATCTAACCTAGCCTCTTATAAACCCTTCAGTCATTCTACCCATTACAAGGACGTTTATCTCTCATATACACATCTTGTAATTAATTAGTCAACACAACTAATTATGCTAATCCGTGGACTTATCAAGAGTTGGTCAACATTGCAAAGATAGAGATGTAAATGAAAAAGGAGAAGGTATGAAGATCTTGGGAAACGTGTCCCGAGGACGTCCGTAAACCTAGTGGACGCTTATATATTCATGATATGCTCAAACAAACACTGCTCATTATTCAAAAATAAACGGGAAGTTGGATCGAAAGGAACGCTGAAAACGCGCATGCTTTTCGTTGCCAAGCGCCAAATTCACACATAGCCAAGCAGACATGGCCCTGCTCCATGTAATAAATGCCACCCAGAAATTATAAGTATCGACCGACCAAGCAGAAAAAGATCGCCGGAGTGGCCATTTTATGAGCTTTTCAACAAAATTATGTAGATGTATGTTTCACGTCGTCAACGTCGTTTTCTTGGAGTGTATATACCAAGTATAATTTACAAACCGTGTCGTCATTCAAGGCACAATGGTGACACATTAGCAGCAGCACGCACTGGAGAATTTTTGCCAGCACTGTGAATTTTAAACCAGTCACCGTCATTTCTCTGCACTCGCTATTAAATCCATGTCTGCCGGTAACATATCTTTATTTTCTGTCTCAAACTACGTACCAGCAACAGGCCTTTGACGTCAAAGTCGGTTGTTTTCTGATATACGGTAGCAACCAAGCTCATGACTAGAATGACTGTACGGCGTCAAAGAATTAATCTCGCCGGTTACTTTTTCGCCTAATAAAAGAGAGTTGGTCGCTACATGGAGCTATAGTTCCCAGCTCTATGGTCGCTACTAGTCTAAGGAATTCATCGATTTTCAATGGCGCCTTATGCTGTTCGTGTACACTTCCCGAAAGAAGCGGCGGACGGCTATAAAACTTCTTTTGTACTGTTAGGGTAGCTGTCGATTTTCGGACTGGATTTCTGCCGTTTACGGCTTGTTTTGACTTTTACGTTTTTGCACCACAGCCATGGGAACGTCCATGTACTGCCCGACAGAACGCTTGTCGCAACTTTGTTCGTCGATATTTCGAAACGTTTCCACCCAAATTGCAATTGCAACTCATCAACAGCTTGGTTATTAGGGGCCTACAACGACCAGAAATCCGCTCAAAATTACCAAACTAGTAGTATCGCCGTTTTTCCAGCTTTTTTCCCGACATGACTACTTGCAGACCGTTCTAGCGTACAATAGGCAAGGCTCAGTGCAGCCCGTCACTAAAGTCACGTCAGCGGTGACATCGCAGCTTCTGAACATAGGCCTAAACTGACATCACCGATGATGTCGGCCACTACGTTAAGAAGCAAGTGATAATTTTTGCCAGCACTTTGAAATTTTTAAACCAGTCACCGTCATTTCTATTCACTCGCTATTACCTCCATGTCTGCCGGTAACATATCGTTATAGAGAAGTTTAGTTGCACGTAATTACGTCCCATCATCAGTACGGGAAGCGTCTTGGTCACGTGATAACCACACTTCGTGTACGTGTGGAACAGACGTTCGAATTCGTGAACGGCAAACAACACCTCTACACATACAAAAATGTAGTCATAATTACGTGTAGTATTTTTTAGATATTCTTGATGATTTTAGCGAATTTAGACAGGAAACCTTGTAAACTATCATTGCTAACACCTTTGATATCATAATATTTCGTAGAGTTTGCACCAGCGCAAGAAGTACTTGCTATATGATTTCCTTACATTAACGAAATGTTGTCTCATTCCACTTGTTATCTGACGCCGCCCTAAAGATTTCTCCAAACCACATAAATAACTATATCAAAGAAAATCGGCCGATTTAATTCGAGGATACAACAAGCTAGAACATTCCTGTCATAGAGAAATTAATGTTTCTTAAAACTTAAACGAATTTCCCCTGTTTCGAGAAAAAATACAGCAAAATTATCGAGAACGCACAGCTAAACTAAATGACTGACAAAACCTCAGCAACACCACCCGATTGAGAGAACAACAAATTAACCACGCGAACTTTGACCCCAGTCAAAATCAGACTTGTCCCTGGGAAATATGTTTACAAGTTTGCCCACTTATAAACAACGTAAAGGTCAAAGGTTTCAACTTCCGACTTCCTGCTTTACGGACGTCCTCATGCCATGAACTGCACGCAAGGCACTGGTAGGGTTTGCACTGTTCGCGACCATATACACTTTTGAAATTAGAGTAGCTGGCTCCCCTCGGCCATCGAAATACACTGGCTGCAGTAAATTTTGGATTAATGGTCATGAATGGCAGCAATTTAGTAATTTCTGAAAACATTTCAGGAGAGCTTCTTACCTTCCCGTTTTAGTAACCATTCCTATCTTTCTCGATGTTGACCAACCCGTAAAATCCCTGATAAGTCCACGGATTAGCATAATTAGTCGTGTTGACTAATTCATTACAAGATGTGTATATGAGAGATAAACGTCCTTGTAATGTATGTAAAATGAATAAAGGGTTAAGAGGCTAGGTTAGATTATATAACCGTTTATTTTATTTACTCCGATCATTCAGAGCATGAAGACACAGTCCCTATATCCATAGAGGGACTGTGATGAAGAAAAGGAGAGGAACTGATAGAGAAAACAGTGAGAAAAACTTAATAATAAACTTATTCATTCTGTCTGGGTAGCCTGTGGTCCCTTTTGATTTTTGTCATAGCTCAAATCGTTCTCCCACACCTCAACCTGAGCCATGAACACCCCCACCAGTTTATGATATGACCCATCACAATGGCATGACGTCAACGGATCTTGACAGACGGAAGTCTTGACAGACGGAAGTTCTTGACAGCAGCATATTGGTTTTCAACTCTAATACCTTCTTTGTCTATAAATAGACACGAGAATAAAAAATGTCGCCCTTACCTGCTCTCAAGCCTGATTTGATAGCCGACAGTCTGGCCAACTTTCTCGCCTCTCTCTGTGGCCACTCTCTCTGCCATGGCTAATGCTGATATTCTCCTTGGCTGTGTGCAGACAATTCTGACCGGCCTCCCAGTGTTGGCGCTGTCATTGAGTAGGAACTGTGGTACCTATGCATAAAAACACAACAGAGCCCAGCATTAGGTAGGACGGGCCATCCCATCACTGATTGTTTATAGATGCCAAATGCTCATGTGATATTCGTGAAAATAGATTTGCTAGCAGTTTGTAAACAAGACATCACCTATGGGTAACTTATTATGTTTTAGATAGGGTAAGAATAATTTGAGAGTTATATGCACATCAACATGACGAAACTCTGGCCAAATTTTGCATCTGTACTATTGGGAAAAGATTTAAACTTCAAATGTGCAGCCAGTGTGTGTCAAAGAGAGCTCTCATATACCACACACAAAGAGTACAATTAATACAGCTAAAAGACCTAATAAAGAGAATATAGTTATTATCAAAGTTGACAAAAAAGTGAGAAGTAATCATTGATCATAAGGAATTCTTGTGTTGCATGGAGACTCAGTGGACATGTTGAATGAAGTGTACATGTAGCAGGATCAGTATAGTAGGAATAGAATACATCAGACTACAGTAGACTAAACTAAAATAGAGTAGAATACATGTAGCATGGAATAGAACAGAATAGAACACAATGGAATAAAATGGAACAGAATAGAATAGTATAGAATAGAATAAAATAGCACAGAATAGAACAGAGTAGTCACTCTCGGAACCAGAGTTCTTATCGCGCGTACGCTAATAAGTATCTCTGGCACAGGCAGATTAATATTCATGTGACCCCGAGGTCATTGGAACGTCAATGAACTACTTTTTTACCTGTCGCGCACTGTAGCTATGGTATTGCCACAGTAACGCGCGGCAGTTCGAATTCGTTCCAGCACGCGCACAGTTATGTACAAATTCAAATAAAAACGCCATTTTCTCTTTTCAGTGTTTATTTATTGTTCTTTCTTTTGAGTATTCATATACACGACCTTGGTAAATAACTTCGAGTGCAAGAGGGGTCACAAGTTAAGAAAATACATCATCAGCAGACGATACCGGGGATTTGCTAAAAGGTCAGAACAGGTCAAAGCCTTGTTTCTTCCCGAATAATTACACTATTTAAAAGTAGTTCCAATGGTAATCATATTTTTCCAGTTCGTGTTTTGCTATAAACTTAGAGTAATTAGTTTTAAAATCAATGAACATTTTTGCTTGGAGGATGGACTTTGTATTTTCAGCGAGTTCGTCACAGTGTCGGTTTTTGAGCTAACTTCCGGTTTGCGGATCGGTATGTGGTGATTTACCACGTAAACAGGACACCTGTGGCAGAGTCACTTATCGCCGAATCGAACACATCAGGAATTGTGGGTAATACGCGATAAGATGACTCTGCCTGGAGATTGCAGAGTAGTATAGAATAGTTGGAATAGAATAGAGTAGAATAGAATAGGATAGAATGGAATAGAATAAAATAGAAAAGAATACAATAGAAAAGAATAGGACACAATGAAATAGAACAGAGTAGAACGGCACAGAAAATAACAGAATAGAATAGGAAATTAGAACAGTATGAACAGTATGAAAAAGAAAAAAGAAATAAATAGAACAAAATTGAACAAAAACCAAAGAAAAGATCATAAGCTGTAACTCACCTGAGTAGTTTTTCCAGATCCTGTATCTCCTGATATTAAAACAACTCTGTTTTCATTGATGGTTTTCACAATCAAGTCTTTGCTTTGATGAATGGGAAGGCTTTGTCTGAAGTGATCAAATTCTGTATTCATTTGTCTGGGTGATATCTGAGGAACGCCGCTGTTTAATCTTCCTGTGGTTTTGTTCATTTCTCTTTGACCTGCGTTGCAATACAGAGATCAAATATTGGAAGCTGCTGAAGGTGTTCTTAGATATTACGAGTATAATACTTCTGCATCTGTTTTATGTTTGATCTGATATTGTCAGTTAACGTTGAATGCATCTTTTGGATTGCTATTCAGGTTCTCAAATCTATAGACTACTTTTTGGTCTACCACTTGTGGGGTATCATTTTGAAGTTCATGGAGTGAGTAAACTTTTTACACTCCTATTTCTTACAAAGTTGACCATTTAGTTTATGCCCATATTGTTAACTATGGGTTGGTGGTAATTTTGATTTTTAAATATCAACGATTTTTGGTAAATTGCTTCTCAAGTAGTAAACTTTGATCTTTATTCTTTACTTCAAAAGTGAATGGTTTTTCGTTTCCTTGAGGGAACTTTGAGCAAAAGTTTTCTTTCAATTTCAAGGTCCATACTACCTAAATGGACGGGCTACATGCTAAGACAAAAAACTATGTTCATGCAAAATTGTGGCTTATTCAGTGTGGAAAATATTAACTTTTTTAGTTTTTACTAATTTACTTTCAATGGCTTGCTAAATCTTTTCTGTAAAATACTACAGAATATTTTTTCAGGGGTAATTAATATTAAATTCAATCATTTGTATACAGTAAATTGTGTCAATTTTTTGCCTCTCTTTTTTGACATCACAAATCAGATCAGGTAACCACTTTTCAAAATTGCACAACTAATTTCAATCTCATTACTTTTTAAATATTTTTCACTACTTCACCTTAATTTTTTTTAATGGTACAACTGAAATATTACATCCCTGAGTAGATTCAAGATGTATCTTTTGATACCCAACCAATACCCGTATCTTACCACTGTCATTGCTGCTGTAGTAGCCTCGTTCTGATCTAGGCTGCAGTTCCTGTCTCTCTTTGTTGGTGACTGGGTACCTCTGCAGCAGGCTGTGTACTTGATGTCTGGAGTTGCGGGTGAGTTGGAATGTGGCAACACTTGAGGCTTGCTTGTTGCCATCATTCTTTGAGATTGTCAGATAACGATTACTGCCTTTGCTGATAAGAGATAGTAAACAATGCATACAGAGTAGGTATAAATCTTCTTTGGCTAAAATATAATGTCAAAGCTTCTCAAGTAAAATTCATTAATTGTGTAACTACTACCTTAAATCTAAGGTAGAACACGCCTCGGGGACAGATATTTGGACTCAAACTTTTCCAATTCTTTTCTGATTTACCACTTGTGGGGGTTCATTTTGAAGCCCTTTGAATAAGAAAAACTTTCACCATCTTATTTTTTTACAATGTAAAAATCGAAAATTTCAATTTTCTTCATAGTGGTAACACAGGGATGGTGGTCATTTTGAATTTCAAATATCAGTAAATCTTTGGGAATTTGTTTCTCTAGTACAAAAATTTGCAGAGTGACCCCTGATTATTATTCTTGATTTTGAAAGAGAATGGTTGAAAGATTCCTTGAGGAAAATAAGAAAATTTGAGAAAAAGTTTAAGTCTTTCACTTTCTGGGCGCATACTACCTTAGAGTAAGGTATTGGGTGCATAGACTGAGATCAATGTTGAACAAGTATCGGTATTATTCACAGTATATCCATGCACCATCTGAGACTTTAGAGCATAGTGTTTTTTGTCTGCTGGGACACATGTCCTTCAGTGGGTTAAACCAAGAATAGCACTGTTCACGGTTACAGGTTTGTTACTAAATATAGCTGTATGCACGCGACATCGGACACGCAGCTTGAAATGCGGACAAATTTTATCAATGTCGCATGTGTGCCTGTTTTTGCAGCTAGTACTCTGAGTGGTGAATATGTTTTTTAGTATTCGTCCAAGTATAAGCCCCTGCTCGTGTATAAGCCCCCCTACTGATTTCAGAGGATTTTAGAAAATGCATTACATCCGTGTATAAGCCCCTACCCTAGTGTAACTCAAATACAGAAAGGTTAGGAGAGTATATTTGGTCATTCAACTTGGTAAAATTACTTTTAGATAATAAAGAAACTATTAAAAGATGTTAAAACAATGGGAAACTGGAGTTCCCTTGACAGCATCGTAAGGAAAATGACACGTTTTCCCAGTACTATCTTGATTCTTTGACCCTGCTCACCCCCGTCGCCTAAATAGAAAAGTCCCACTCACGTCTGCCATTGTTTATTTTCATTCACGGCCACGATGTTTTCATGCTCGAAACATGCATTTTCTTTTGTTTGAAGCAATCATCCTTTCATTTGTGAAGACTTTTCCTGGTGACTATTACAATTTTCACTGCTATGTTGTTGTTTTCACAAGATGTAGACAGTTTGATACTGGAATATTGAGGTGCCTTTCCGTGTAGGCAATTCATGCCTGTTCACATTACTGTTGATCAGCTGCATACACAACGTCTTTGTTTCAAGTTTGGGTTTTTTTCCGACGCTGAAATTTCACCAAAATGTCACTTCTGTATTCAGAGATTGTACAATCAATTTCTTTGGATGTGTAAGTCGATTTTGAAAGTGATAGAAAGATCGAGTGGTGTTGAAAAAAAATCGTGCATAAAATTAGCATAAATTAAGCGTCCATGCCAGATAACATGGGGTTGCTCGAGTATAAGCCCCTCCCCTAGTTTTGCCGTCGTTTTGTGTTGCTGAACCGGGGGCTTATACTCGGACGAGTACGTTAGTATTCATTGTTAAACTAGCAGTCGCCCACTGAGATGTATTTACGTCATTCTTGCATGCGTAATTTTCAAAAGCGTCATCTAAAAATGCGGACAAATATTTATTTTTGCATATTAATGAGAGAACAGTGACGTAAACTGTGAACGGCCTATTCAAATGGACCACAGCACAAAACCATATGCATGAATGAGTATGCACATTTGTGCATGTGGGTTTGTGTGTATGGATGTGACACACTATCTTGGGCATACTGAGGTGTGTGGAACATTTCCTTTTTATTCTGGAACAGAAGAATTTCACTGCCATAATTTGTGTAAAAGCATACATCAATGAAATCAATGAGTTTCCTGTGTACAGAACCAGTAGCATCATTGAAACAATGGAAGTTTCCATGAAGCACCTGTGCAATTTATGAAAATGAAAGTGAAAGTGACGGTGCAAAAGACTATAAAATAAAAGAACTGTCCTCTCCAAAGACAGAATGGGTAAGTTTTCAGTCTCATTTTACATGCTTTCCCCACTTACTTGTACTTACGGTCCAACTTTGCTGTGTCACAAATAGAGTTCTAGGATTAACTGTATAACCTTAGCTTCCAAATCAATGTACAAATCTGACTACGACACAGAAAAGTGTTGTTGTGCCAAATTTTGGTAGTGAAAAGGGTCAATGAAAGGGAATAAAAACAATTCAGTATTCAGAACATTCTGCAAATAATGTTACGGGACTTTGGGGGAATTTTTTATTGCTTTTCTTGATAAAAGGGCTTTATTGCAGCTCAGCTGCTGTTGGTATTGTAGGCCAATGTTGTAATATACACTAAGAGTCCAATGACAATATCAGTGTCTATAGCACACTTTGCCTATGACATACCCTTTGCTTTTTGTGGCTAAGCCAAGTCCAGCACATAGTCTGTGGATGTACGCCCTCTCTGTGGCAGTAAGAGATGATGGGAATTCCAACTCTGAAATTGAGAGTAAAAATACATTGCAGACTATCTTTCCAAGAAAATGTGTTCTGTATTTACAAATTATAAAAACATCCATTGAAAGTAAAAACGGGAGGATTTTTTCCCAAAGTCAAAAAACATTATCATGTAAGTTACTTTAATCTAAAAGTAAATAAACCAATCTTCTCTTGACACATTCATATTTTTCTGTTCAAGGATATGATACCATGTTTGAGTCTCAAACTCACCATCCTCTGAGAATGAATCTAGTAGCACGGACACTTCCAAGCCTTGAACCCAATATCATAATGTGTCCAGCTTCCGAGTACCAATCTGCCAAATTTCCTCCCTATAACATTTTCAATTGCAAACAATTCGATACTGTAATTTACTACATTAAAACACCTTCATTTACCTTTTTTATCATCAGAATATCTGAATTCATCCAGGGCAATTTTGATGGCAATTTTCAGCTCTTCACCGACACAGATCTCTGCCTTGGTTTTGCCTCCTTTCTTCTTGTAGCTGCCACTGCTTCCGACACTACTGACACTTGGGGGCCTTGGTGAAGCACTGCTTGGTCTTGACATATTCATTGGCATGACATTCCTGGATGGACAAAGTCAAATAACACGATATCGTGACACAACCATTTGGTTTAGAACGTCATTTAAACTTTCAAAGGCTTTTCACCCCAATTGCCTGTGAACAGGTCAAAAATCAAAATTGATAATAATGCGTTCGGGCAAAACCTTGATGAAGAAAGGGTTAAAACGCTCTGGTTACTAAATGAGTTTAAACTTAAAGCGGTTGTCCTGAATCCCTTTTCCTAACATTGGTGCTTATTTACTTAGACATTGTTTATGTAATTTAAATTCTTTGTTCTCCTTCAAAGCAAGTGTTCGAACATATGTGTACAACGATATTAAAAACCCTACCCTTTGAGGACAAATTTTGATGAGTACACTCAGTGTGACAGTTTTCGGACAGGGTAGTAAAATTTTGGCCAAAGCCGTGTCATAAATGATGAGCAGTACAAAATCTTATTACCGTATTACCATACCCTTCGAAACTTCATTGTGTTTATCGTAAAACTGTTAACAGACGGAAGTGGTATTTAGGGGGTCAAAGTTGCCAAATTTTTGTACCCCATGTTTAGTGCGTAGTAATCGGACTGCTATCGCAGTAATCTGAAGTCGTATTTGGAATGTGATTGTAGGGGCTAAATATTGATATTTTGAAACTTCAAACACCTGATTTTCAATTTCGATGTGTTTAGAAAATTGTTTGTAAAAATTTCGTGATAAGTTAGTTACGTTCAATCCATGGACGACGCAACTATATTTCGACGTGTATGGTGCTTCATATCGGACATGGGCTGTCTCTGTGTGTTGCTTTCGACACCTTGTATCATACGGTGTGTTAACTTCGCCAAGTTTGTAGCACCCGATATAGCTTCTATCAAAAAAAATAACTATTCAAAATGGAACAGCAGCATCATCTAACTTAATATGCTGTCACATGACTTGTAAAACGCTATCTATAGAGAGCAAAGTAAGTACAACCATAGACCCTCGAGGGTCTATGGTACAACCATGGAGGTCTCTCCTTCGCTCTCTGCTACCTCCATGGTACAACCATCACTGGCATGGAGGTAGCAGAGAGCGAACAGCATGTCATTAAATGTCCGAAAACTAAGGTCGTCCGAAAACTGTCACACTGAGTGTATTTGAGACATAGCAAAATAATAATACATAACTTGTGTACATTGAAGACAACATAAACACGAATAACAAAGTTCAAACCACGGTCCCTCTATCACTAATAAGCATAAAGGTTAATTTATTCGTGAGACGTCTTTCCGAATTATACTAGTATACAATTGGTTACCAAGCTGTTACATTTTATAGTTCTTGTTGATGACTGCCAAGCTTACAGGTGATTGTCATGATTCACGAAAGCACCTAATCGTGATCTTTGCATATCGACGTTTCGACGGTGACTGAATTCTACTAACCGACTCGGACCAGTCCCTTTATAGTATTGGGCCGTCAGCCAGGCTCAGGTGTCAACAGCACTGAACAAGCCGTGGCATGCTGCATGATATGTGCTTCCAAAGGAAAGTATCCCTGATTTCTAGCTTGCGATTAAACTCCGGTAATAAAAGGCATGGACAAGGCTTCAGTAATCACACGTGACCATTTAAAAAGTATTCGATGAAAAATGCAGTGGAATGCAGGTATCCCGAGTACGTGATCACGTTGAAACTGTAGCGCACCCTACATGTACGTGTACCATGTGTACGTCTGAAGCCGACTTGCGACTCGACCTATCGACAGCAGCATTCAGCATTCCATGGTCGCAGGAAAAAAATGTTGTTTGAAAGTTAAACTAGAATTAAACAAAAAGTAAACCTGAGAATATTACCTTGCACTGCTCATGCCTAGTGGTCGATTAAATTGTGTTATCGGAGGGGAATTCCGGGAAGACGGTGGTACTGATGATGATGACCTGTCTTCTTTTCCCCGCGTCGCCATTTTTTGAAGATGTTGTTAGCTGTTCCATCGTAAATCTACAACCCCTAATAATGTATTGTTAATTACGTTATCTTTACTTTTTTAGAAGAACTGTAGCAAATATACCAAATATATCCAAAAACTAGACATAATGGTATTTTGAACATGATATGTCGTTTAATTTTACAAAACCTTTATCTTTTCTATATTCTTAAGTTTTCTCCTCCGTGGGGGTAGCCAACAGTTAAAAGAAGAGTAAAGCGCAGCGCCCCCATTTTATTATGCCAGATAAACGGGATCTAAAAAAGTATATGCATCTGTGGAAACTTTTTGATACAAGGGTATACCAAAATTTTATTTTTTCTATTTTTTTGAATTCCATATACTAAAGCAAGTGTATGTTGGAAAATGTTTGTTTCGGCGATCCGGCACGCCGCCATCGAAGATATCCCATAATGCATTGCTCCATGTCCAACGCATAAACCGGAAATCGGCGCACTTGGTGTCAAGTCATCAAGCGGATCGCCTGATAGAGGGAGTACGCGCGTTTGGGAGTCCTGTCATCTGGTTGTAAATATGTCATGTGGTTGTTGGCTATGACACACCCATATTTGGTTATGTTTCGATGTCAAAGATCAGAGTTGAAAGTCCAAGCATGGGTAATTCCTTGCATTCTTGATACCTTGTGCTAGCTCTGGTTGTCAAAGCACGTTTTCATTTGTGCCATTTCGAAGCAAGTGAGTACAAGTATAGTAGTCTGTTCGATTCTTGATCGTAGGCTTGTAACACAAGGATACGATTTCTCATATATCTCTGGTGTTAGCATGCAGGCGGTTTTAAAATTCAAGGGGTCTTTAAAATTCAGAGGTCAGACGAAACCAGGTCTACATGACAGTTCGCCTCTGACTTTGTCTACATACATCAGTCATCATGATCGACCTCGATAGATTCAGCACTTTAGTGTTTGATCGTTATGGTCCAAAGCCGTACAAAGCTACTGTGCTTGCTTTTGTATTCATGGCACTGCTTCAGTAACAACGGTCGAAAATGCTCAAAGCATTATAAACCTGGTTGCATGGACACTCCGGCGCATCTCTCTTAGTGTGCTATGGCTGTGACTTCTAAGTTTTCCCAGTGGTTTATCATCTTTCTATGCTATCACCAACTAATTTAAGTTGTCTAATCAAATATTTTTGCAGAATCTGCATTTGGAGTATGCTAGTCACCATGTGTCACCTGGTTGCACGGACACTCTGGTGCATCTCTCTTACTGTGCTAAGGCTGTGACTTCTAAGTTTTCTCATTGGTTTTCATCTTTCTATGCTATCACTAATTGATTTAAGTTGTCTAATTAAATTATTTGCAGGAACTGCATTTTGAGTATGCTGAGTCACAATGTGTAACCTGGTTGCATGGACACTCTGGCGCATCTCTCTTAGTGTGCTAAGGCTGTGACTTCTAAGTTTTCTCATTGGTTTTCATCTTTCTATGCTATTGCCAACTGATTTAGGTTGTCTAATCAAATTTTTTTGCAGAATCTGCATTTGGAGTATGCTAGTCACCATGTGTCACCTGGTTGCACGGACACTCTGGTGCATCTCTCTTACTGTGCTAAGGCTGTGACTTCTAAGTTTTCTCATTGGTTTTCATCTTTCTATGCTATCGCCAACTGATTTAAGTTGTCTAATCTAAATATTTTGCAGGAACTGCATTTTTAGTATGCTGAGTCACCATGTGTCACCTGGTTGCACGGACACTCTGGTGCATCTCTCTTACTGTGCTAAGGCTGTGACTTCTAAGTTTACTCATTTGTTTTCATCTTTCTATGCTATCGCCAACTGATTTAAGTTGTCTAATCTAAATATTTTGCAGGAACTGCATTTTTAGTATACTGAGTCACCATGTGTCACCTGGTTGCACGGACACTCTGGTGCATCTCTCTTACTGTGCTAAGGCTGTGACTTCTAAGTTTTCTCATTGGTTTTCATCTTTCTATGCTATCGCCAACTGATTTAAGTTGTCTAATCTAAATATTTGCAGGAACTGCATTTTTAGTATACTGAGTCACCATGTGTCACCTGGTTGCACGGACACTCTGGTGCATCTCTCTTACTGTGCTAAGGCTGTGACTTCTAAGTTTACTCATTTGTTTTCATCTTTCTATGCTATCGCCAACTGATTTAAGTTGTGTAATCTAAATTTTTTGCAGGAACTGCATTTTTAGTATGCTGAGTCACCATGTGTCACCTGGTTGCACGGACACTCTGGTGCATCTCTCTTACTGTGCTAAGGCTGTGACTTCTAAGTTTTCTCATTGGTTTTCATCTTTCTATGCTATCACCAATTGATTTAAGTTGTCTAATTAAATTATTTGCAGGAACTGCATTTTGAGTATGCTGAGTCACCATGTGTCACCTGGTTGCACGGAGTCATGTGGTACATCTCTCTTTCCCTTATAAGGCTTTGTCATCTAAGTTTCTCCTATGTTTTGCTCTTTTCATGCTATTAAAAAGTGATTCAAGTTTTCAAATCAAAATTTTATGCAGGAATCTGCTGTTAGATCATGCTGAGTCAGAATGTGTCACCTGGTTGCACAGAGACTTTGCAGTGGTATAAAACTTGCTAATTAAGGGCGCTGCACCCAACACAGGGTATTTTGCACCAAAATCACTTTTTTGTAGACATTCATTTAATTTAATGAAATTGTTTACCCAAGATTAAAATATTATTATTTGGGTTCATCTTCAAGGCTGTCAAGCAGTCTTAGGTTGCTTGATAAAGAAGTGTTAATTTTTGCAAATGTTTGCAAATCACCCAATTTCCTGGCTTCACTATTCTTCCAATTTCAAGATTTCCAAACAATTTAACTCCATACTGACTTGGTCAAACTTTCTTAAATTTTCACATTATTTTCTTTAAATGTTGTTAAACAAAACTTTTTTTGATTGGCAATAAAGTTCTTACATTTTGAATAAGAGGCATTTTAATTTGTATGAGGATCATGTACTGTAAAATATGTTCAGATGTAACCTGCCAAAAGAAGGAAATGACGACCATGTTAAAAGTGATATTTTATTCAAAGCATATGTGTCACTGCCCATTTGGGGCAACTGTTGTCAGCTCCACTTATACATAACCATTGCAAGACTAATATCATTTTTATATGCAAGTAAAACATAAACTGTGTCTTTTGAAGGTTTATGGCATGTCTGTTGAAAACAGAGAGTATTCAAAAAAGAATACTTTTTAATATGAAACGTCTGTTAACAGTGTTTATTCATTCTGATGTAATAATGGATTTCTGTTTGTTTTGACAGTATCTTTGAATGATATGACACTGCCTTAACAACAGATGGAAGAGGAATGTGAAAGAAACGTCAATGTTAGTAGGGTATTATGTTCATATGTTGCTACTCACATTGGTGTACCATTTTGTAGTTACAACTTGAGCTGTATCCTGTGAATGGTTTTGGGATAATTGTGTAAGTTATTATATTACAACTTTCAAAAATTTAGAGGCCTGTAATGCTTACTTTTGATATTATTTTCATTATTTATATTTGTCCACTGTAAGTTGTTATTTTACTACAAAAAGATTGCTAAAAAATCAATATTTAGCTTGTCAGCATAGCATTTGAAATATACAAAAATGTATTAATAGTATATCTATATTTCTATTTTTC
Organism: Ptychodera flava; assembly: GCF_041260155.1. Taxonomy (NCBI): domain Eukaryota; kingdom Metazoa; phylum Hemichordata; class Enteropneusta; family Ptychoderidae; genus Ptychodera; species Ptychodera flava. Next base: position 21,190,610 of record NC_091948.1, on the reverse strand, counting down.
TCACTCAGGTTTGTTGTAGACTACATCACAATTGTGTTGTTGGAGGAGGCTGAAGTTTACCTTATGTCAAGGAAAAGAATGGTTATGCTTGAAGAAGCAAATAAACTCTAGTATTGCCACAGAAATCTAAATATAATGTTCTGCAGGGATAACCTTATTGACATTTGTTCATATTGTTATGAAATATTTTAAAACTTAAATTTTAAGGCAATTATTGTCATATTTAACCAAAATATCATTCAAAAGTTCTGGTCAGACACATTAATATTGATTATACATGTCCCTTAGGATGGCAGCAATAAGATTTTGTAAAATCATGCCAAGATATGCAACTTTGTATTTTTGAGATTATTTTGTCATTGTAGATCTATTTTTTTCTTCGAAACTCCTGTCAGACTTTTTGATATTCAGTATACAGGTCCTAGGATGACTTAAGTCAGATATTTTTATACAGTGAGAAAATGCAAAATTTTGTATTTTTGGAGCAATTTTTGTCAATTTCGGTCAAAAAGTGCTTTTGTCTCATTGGTGTTTATCTGATAGCTTTGCATTTCTCATAAAAATCCCTGGAGACTACCTAAGCCAAATCATTTTTCAAACTGGTGGAACCAATGATTTTTTGTTTTTGGAGCCAATATATTAGTCCGCAAGCTTGAATGACCTATTCCAACCCGGAATACCTTGTAAATCAATTTTGAAGACACTGAAAATAATGTAGTTTTATTTGATGCCAATTTGTAGTGAAATATGATCTAGAAAAAAGTTGTGAGCTTATGTTTTATGTAGTGGATCAACTTTAGCAAATATTTCATGGAGGAAACCCCATACACTGATGAGGGATTTCAATCCACAAGAAGGCATATGGCAAGATGCACCATACCAATAAAACAGACTCCAGTTTATTTGTATCAGTTCCAATCATTATGTTACATAAACAAAAAAACCTGTCATGGTATCACTTAATTAAGTAAATCTTCACAAAGATGAAGGCAGCCGAGTCAAATCATGTGTAGATGAATAAGATGAGTGATGAATGATAATATCAGGTAACTTCACCACACAAACTTACTTACACAAACAAACTTGTGTATATTTAACTCTGAGTAAATCTTAACATTTCAAGCAAGGACCATCAAATTTTTATTGTTGATCTACAAATTGAAAAGTGGCTGTTAAAACGGAATTCTGCCCATGAAAATTGAAAGTTCAAACTCTTTGCAAACACAATAGTAATTTGAGTGAATAAGTGGAAATAGGAATACCTCTTGTTGTTTGTCAGATAGGAGCAATACTGTGCCCTTGGTGGTATATTTTAAATGACTTGCAGAAATTGATATTTATTACTGTTGTTATTTTTGCTAACTGTTGTTTTGCCTGATTGAGGCACACACCAAGCTATCCTATGGATTCTCTTGAACATTATCACAGTACAGCTACATGAGATACCAGGCCGCTGCTAGTTGAAACGCCTATTTGTAGGGGTTTTAATGACTGCTAAGCTAGTACGAATTAGTAATGTAGATATTGTGAGTTCAAGCCCCATAAAATGCATCAGCAAGACTGCATCAAAGTTGACCACTTTTACTGTACATGTTGTTCACAAATTAAAGGCCATCAAGAATATTTTTATGGGTCTTTTAGAGTAATTTAACATAAGGGCCGGGGGGGGTTTCAGAGGAATGTGACGGTAGTCACTCAAAAATTGAAAGCTACAAGGGGGTGTTCAAAATTGGAAAGAAAGAAGGGGGTTGCTCAATTTTTGGTACAAAATGAATGAAATACCTCTCAGATTGCACCATTCATCAATTTCTCAAAATTCTTAATGCGACCCCTGTCACTTCCTCTCCCCCTGGGGTGTTCTGACAGTTTTACTTAGTAAAAACAAATAGAAAACACCTAATATTGCACCAGACTGCATCATTGAACTCATTAATTTCTCAAAATTTCCGACGTGGCAGAGAGACACGCCTCTCACACTTTTCCCCTGTTGGGTGTTCTAACAGTTTTACACAAATTGATAACATCTCTCATATTGCACCAGACTGCATTATTGCACACATCAATCTCTCAAATTTTCAACACGAGAGGGTACAACTCCTCTGACACTGCCCCACCCCCCAGCCTCCTGACTGTTCTCCTGTACTTTCAAATTCTGCCCTGTCAGATATCTTAGTGGAAACCTTGTCATGATACCCATCCAAAATAAACAATACTGTATGGTAAACAATACTATATGGTTGGATAGTGGTTACAGCATGAGCTTTTGTATCTACATTTTATTGTGACTTTGAATTTTCTTTTGCCGGTCACATATTTTTCAACTGTCATGAGGTAACCGATGATATTCCAGCAGGATATGAAAGGTCTGTACTATTGCTGTAGTTTTGTAAATGTTACAAATACATGTCTTGGTATTTAACTGGTCTAAGTGGGGGGGGGGGGGGGGGGGGGGGATCAGTCAAAATTTCTGTGTTAGAGAGTGGGTTACTCAAATGCATTTGGGTTGCATGGGGTTTACTCGAAATTTCAGAATACTATGAAATTCCCCAGACTTCCCCCCCCCCCAGGTCGTAAATAATTACAACACCCTAAGTAAGATTTTTACCACGGAAAAACGTTAATTTTATTCACTCTTCATCCTTTGTTAACCTTAGAAAGTTTGATTATGTAAAATTGTGTTGTTACTTGTTGTAATCTTGAATTGTTGAAATGAATAAAATCTTGGAAAGTAAAACATGATCCTGTGTCACTGTTGTTCCTGTCTTGTTTCACCATCAGAGAAAAAAAAAGATTCTAATAAATTCACACCAATTGCTCTAGCAAAACAGAAAAATTATTGAAATTTTTCAGGCAAAACACACGCCGTCTCACCAGTAATACTTGTAAGTTCAATGCAACTCTGCATAACATGTTCGGACGAGAGAGGTGACCATAGAGGGCAAACGTCCCACTGGTACTCATGTGACAGGCTTGCAACCACATGACATACTCCGAGTGCGCGCGTACTGGTCTACAGGATCGCCTCGCTCATGCTATCCTGCCGCATATGACGCGATGATGACGAATGCGTTATTTCCCAAGTTAGTAAATAACATGCTAATCCCTCCCCACTTCAGTGACAGACCATCCCCAGTCAGTCAGTCGGTTGTCTCTTTTTGATCAGTTTTTATCATGTAACAACCATTGCCCGCGCGCTGTCGCCCCAGATCACAGGTCGATTAGGCATTATTTGTGATGATTTTTCCTATTATATCATAAAAATGATTATGAATATTAATAAATCATTAACACGAATGTTACAGAATATTAAAACTTTTTTACAAACAATGTCGTCTACTTTGTGTAAATACCGTCTGGAAACTTGTGATAATTATGATTATTATTAAATTACGATTATGATTAATAAAATCATATTTTACACTTCTCTGGAAAGGGAACCTCATAATAATACGAACGTAGTGTTTCCACGCGGGGCGGGCTGTAGCTGTGGGTCCATAGCTGTGGTGTTTTCAGACGGGATTCATACCTTTTGCGATTATTATGGTTAAAAATCGTAAAACCAGCCCGTAAAAGGCAGAAATCCCGCCTTAAAACACCGCAACTATGGACCCAATCTCTGTCACAGTACAGAGATTGTGCGTGGATAATTATAATCTACCTAGGGAATCGCAGCAGCAGCCACACTAAATTTGCCTGCAGCAGAGAATGGTGGGGGCGCCCGGTGAACTACTCTGAGACCCTCTAGCTTTGTCAGAATTATCTACGCTGCATTGCTGCGGAACTTCCAGTTTCTCTGCATGGAGATTGCTATGGACCCACAGCTGGGCGGGCTGTTGACAGCGTTATCTGAATCATCTAATGAAAACATAGTTGTCCGAGAGGATTGAGAATACAAGGAAATCTTCAGATTGTCAAGGTTACGAAAAGTTTTTGTTTTGTTGTTGTTTTTGCCGCGGTGTGTTTTAGTGACTTGTTTCAGGTCGTCACGGTTGTTTGCGTTTTGCTTATTATACGGCATACTTTTAGCACAGTCGTCTGTGTTCTATTCCGCTCTGCGCCTGTGCGCCCATAGACGTGAGTACATTACATATGCCTGAGGCATATGTTTACAGGTCTATGGAGCGCATAGGCGCAGAGCGGAATTAAAAAACAGGTGTCTGCGCGTTTAGCATGCTTTTTGTCAGGTTTTGCGTCAACTTTTGTTTGGCACCATTGCTTTCTTAAAATTTTCGTATCGGGAAGTTACATGAGCTCGGACTCTGAGAGAAATGAAGTCAAACGATTAAAATACATAGGTGAGCCCGATCTGATCTTTTGAACTCGCGGAAACATTTTCAGTTCAATGAAATTCCGTCATAATGCAACGTTTTACATTATTAATTAGTTCAATATTATTTAATAAAATCAGGTATAAAGTAGTGACGTTTCCACCATTGCGCGTGATATTATCGTTGCTGATTTGTCAGTAAGTGTTAAAGTTAAACAAGTCTGAAAGGTGGCAAGCTGCATCACTTAAAGGGACATAAGCTGTAACTTGTGGCAAGTTTTTTCAGGATTCTGCCTCTGTATATCAACTACCCTGTCTGACTCTAAACTGTTTGTTATGCTGAAATTTCGAGTATTCTTTGTGTGTAATGATCATTGTTTATTGTTTACAAATGAATTCTAGTCCGGACTTGGATACAATTGTCAACAATACCAATGGAGATTATACTAATAGGTTGTGCTGATATGCTAAATACTTAGCATTAAATTACAGTTTAGAGATTCAATGCAGAAAGTGTAGGGAAACCACAAAACAAAAGTTCTGAAAAAATAGCCAAAAGATACAGCTTATGGAGCTTTAAAATTGGTTCTATCAGAGGAGAGAGCACGAAAGGGGCTTACTGCTTTTAAACCCACCTGAATATACCCTATAAGACTGCTCTACTAACTAATTTCATCCTTATATCGTAGGGCGCTCATCATGAAAGTAAACGGAGCGTCCTATCTGGTGAGATGAGACTGACCCTTTTTCGAAAGTCTAAACGTCTTTTTGCTATTTGGCCTACTTCATATCTATTATTTCTTTCAAGATGTTAATGGCACTGAACAAGGTTGACGTTTCTAAAGCCTGATTCTAAATCCCCTTCACGTATTGAAAACAATTATCAAATGCCATCATTCGGCGATGTTTTAAATCATGGATTGCTGCTCGTATGAGGAGCGCCACCAAGTGTCGGGCGACTTCACATCGCGCCCTAGCATATACGGTTCTCCATCAAAGCCACGGGATGGTTTAATTTGTTGCGAACACTTTGTCCGAACACTTTGTCCTTCTTTACAAATTACAATGAAATTCAAAGGGTAAATATTTATGATAATGACCTGATCATAATTTTCGTTCACCATAAGTTAAGGCAGATTCTCGCGAATGCGACTTTCGGTCTTCATGGTACAAACAATGATGTAATTACAAGTAATTTAAAACACAAAATCTCGGTTTCTTCACTGCAAGGGGCTTGACTGTGACGGTTAATAAATATCTGCTAATAATAATTCCTCAGTCTGAAGGTATTGCACGGCCTTCCACAGGCTGGAAACACAGGAAACGCGAGAATATATACTGAACCATTCCACCTTCACACTAGCGATGCCAATGATCCTAGAATAATCTAAATTAGATTAAAAACCATATCGGATATGTATTAAAAGGACAGAATCTGTGTCGCAGAATATATTCCTTGTCAATTTCCTATGATGTTTATTAGGTCAGTTTTAAGTTATTGTTTTGCATCTTCAAACATAAAAAAAGAGGGCGCGCTACACAAACATGCCTTCAGTACTACATACTGACAGAGAACGAGAACGAGACAGTTCTTTCTGGTACGTAATAACAGAAATTTTGTGCTGTTTGACGTAGTTGATACTGAAGCTTAAGCGAACTACAGACCTCAACATGAGAGCCGTTGCGAGCTCATGTTTTACAAGTGCTACATTTATACTTGAGTTTTTTCTTTATTTGAGTTCATTGTAAGATTTAAAGAACTCCAAGGCGTTTCTGCCCCTTACAAGGGTGCAGGCTTTGGGGCTTTTATTACGAATTTAATTTCAATAGACACATTAAGATATTTAAGATTGTTTTAACGGCGCGATTTTTCTCTAATTCTGAAAACGACTGTTGCATGGCGCTGTCGGAGTCGATCGAAACAACGCAATTTTAGAAGTTCGAAAGATTGAACTACTTGCGACACAAGGACGATTTCACGAGTCGTCACGAGTCGTCCATTTCATAATTTAATACGTAATTCATTTACTGTTAGCTGCACTAAACTTCATTTTCAGTCTCAGGTCCGTACAATTCAAGGGACGGGTCGTGCTTTTCGACAGGCAAATTATGAAATTTTCTCCTTGAAACCCGATTGTAAATATTTAAAATTTGACAGCAGACTCGCTCTCTTCCATTGGGTATTATTTGTTTCTATGGCAACACGAGTTCAATTTTTTTCTCTCACAGCTTCCCTGTTCCGTCTCTTCTCTGTCATTCTTCGAAAAATAAATACTCCGTTGTATTATGGAAATAACAAGAAACTTGAAAGGGACTCGGGCACATATGGCGATGAAAGTGTTTGCTTTCGTGCTTCCCTTCCCGTAGTAGAATCGTCCGGTCCTCGATTGTGTGTGTTTTAAAACCCTAGGGCGGCAATTCGAGTCCCACGCTTCCATTCAGCAACACATCAACCAGAAAATTAATTTTCTTAACTCGGTCACAGCTTTCATTGCACTCGCGTCAACGTCATCAGCGCCGGTTACCTCTTTCTGAACGCAAACAAGAAAAGTCCACAAGCATCGATGCATAGAATTTATCGACTTGCGTTGACTGTGGTTTGCTTTTACTCACCATAAAAATCATCCGAGGCACACAGAGGGATCACGTGATAAGTAGTGAACACATCCATCGCTCAGATTCAGACCATTAACTTGTGTACACGCCATTCCAAGGTTTGGCGTTCAATTTGGAATAAAGTTATATATTGACTGACGATATCGACCGCGGTGTAGCTGCTTATGTAGTATAGTTTACTCAGTTTGAAATGAACATGATTCATCTTAACGCAATTCAGTCCCATTTTTGGAGGGGTGGGGGATGGGAGTGGTTACGTCACCGACTCAAGGTATATCAGGAATCACTTGCAACTAGAAATCATGCTACGAGAACTCATGTTTTTTCAAGAGGCTTGGATCCTGACGAGATTGAAATAATAATCAAGTGTACTCAGGCAGACGAAAGTAATTATTGCGAGGTCCGTGAGGAATGTTACGCATAAATCTAACATAACGCATATTTCCCTTAACTTGAGAAATAAGGTGGATCGCACGGTACCTAGCTTCTTTAATGTTATTTATTTGTTTGTTTGTTGCGATTCAAAATGGTGCAAATTTGATTGGTTCATATTTTCTTGCTAATGACGTTCAAGAGGTTTAGAGAAAGCTAAATTTAGAATTGGATATTGCTAAAATACGAACAAAGTTTTTCTGGGCTTTAGTCTTTACAACGATCCTGTGCAACTCATAACACGCGATGGATTGTTTAAATTGCCCGCGGTGACCGTAAGTTTAACAATCGAACTACGATATTAATATAAGTCTGACTGACAGAATGGTTGAATGCTTTTCATGTTACGTTCTCAAAAGTTAGAAACAATCTCAACTACAATATTATCCCGATAGTTTGTTTTGCTGCTTTTTATTCACAATAGGCATGCACATGATTTTCCTCACGTCGATCGGATGCTCTTAATCACAATATTGCTTCCATGACTTCCGCGTTTATCACACCTTCAACCTTAGCTCTGCTCTGTTAAAATATGAATTTATAATTTTCAGATAATTAGTAAGTTTGAATAAATAATTCAGGAAATTATAATTGTTATTCCTTTGTGATCGACTGATGGACAATTTACATTCGCACAGAAAATACAACATCGTCTGCAAATGGACATCACGTTTTTGTGAGATTAACGGACTCCGATATATCACTATACGCTAATCGAATTAGTTATATGTACACAAAGACTTCTGAATATTGATGGCGTAAAATTTAACCATCGACGTCTTTTTAATAGTTTGGTTCATTTGTTGACGTATTATGTAAATTAGATCGACCGAAAAAAAGCTAATAAGCTTGTCATCTCGTTAAAGTAGGTTGCTCATTAGCTGAGCAGAATAATTCCACTTTCGGTGTCCTTTCCATAGTAGGTGTACGTTTCAAAGTCAATATTAACTCGAAGCTTTGCCACCGCTAGTTTCCCAGAATGCACTGCGTGATTTGGCTGTGTCGCCTGCGTGACCAGTCACTTCAATGTATACCACCCAAAGTTGCTGATTCTTTCCGGCGCCAGCTTAGCACGTCCACCTAGGGAAAGTTTGTCGATGTCGGTACTACGACGAGGATCTGCCGGAAACGTACGTGACCAATTTTGAATCCGTTTTCAGAATCACCTCCGTTGTGTACGCGAATATTGTTTAGCAACTGAGAACGAGTGGGTCGATTTCGCGACTTTTTAATCATAGCAACAGCTCACAGGGATCGAAGATTTAATTTTTTTCCTACTGTGGATGATTTCGAACGACAAGTGTAAAGACTCTCTGGACGTCACATTCCGGTAAATATGTGTTTCTGAGGCTATGAACCTGCCAGAACCGTCCTGGGCGAAAGAATGGATACCGTTATACCGCATTTAGTACATTTGCGAAATTAAGATAATCATCTCTGTAGAGCTCATGTGTCCAGCGTCGTTGAAATCAGATTGTGTCATTCAAACATTTTTCGACCGTACTGTTGTAATTTTCGGTAAGTATTCTTTTAATTCCTTAATGTGCCGATGTTAGTGCTACATCGGGTCATGGCCATCACCCCCAAAGCAGAGACATTGTACGCCTGACCCTGTTGCGAGAAATTACTTTACTAGCTTGCTAATTTACTGCTGTGATCACGTCATCATCTAAAACGGTAGATGTCTGCGATGATGTAAATTGACCAATGGTTTAGGAAAGCGAACTTTTTTGTGAAGTTGAGTCAATGCACGATTGTGTGACCATACTTGCAAAATCACTGCGTGTTTTGTCTCTGTTTTTATTTGCTACCGCTAGCAAAGTCATTCATTGCAGCGTGTTCATTCCGCGCGTCTTTCGCATAAAAGAAGCACTAGGAATTCGCGCGTGTTGTATTTCTCGCGTGGAATGCGACGGGACACAGCCAGCCCTCAGCGGTGATGGCCTCCCGAAATTCAGAAAACGTCCGTCTCTGGGATACGATGTCGGGTTCGACACAAACACCACTTGTCAACGTGACGAGCATAATATACTAAAAGTGAAGGCGAGAGAGAAAAAGCCGTCAAAATTGACCGGCGCATCACTTGTCTAAACCGAACACACATTGGACCATGCCATTCGTATATTAATTTAGCCTCAGTATGTTGAAGCATGGAACAACCCTCTCGTCCTAGAGTATCTGATTCAGCGACATAAAATCGATAGCAGTTTCGGGTAACTGCAGAAATTTCATAACGGAGAAATACGATACGGGGGCGTCATGGCGTAGATATGCAGCAGGACGAAAGCGAACAGCCCAGTCCATTTCAGCATAGCAAAAGCCAACCATCGCTGCTTTGCTGATTACAGGGAATTCGTTTTTCTCTTTCCATTACTTACCAGTTGCACGTAAAATCAAATAGGATGATTATGGTTGAAACACGAGTAAAACACACGTACTGCGAATTGCTCTTTGGGTGGGCTCACTGTTCCTTGTGGCAAAACAGACCGGGAAAGTCAGGGCCAACGGATGTTTCTTCTCACTTCATTGACGTTTGATGCATTTTCTTTTAATCCATCTAACAGAAATAGAAAAATCAAACTCGTAGAAGATGCATACGACATGTCAGAAAGATGCAAATTGACACCATGCATAGTTTTATGGGCCTAGGAGGCGGTGCCCTAGCAATTATTCTCCCTCTAAAATCTGCAGAAATATGTCGCAAAGCATTCGCTCCACGACAAGCCACGGCCGCCGCTGGAATTCTCCCTTCATTGAATAGGTTTATAATTTTGATCACCCTCAATAAGTGTAACTGCCGATGCTCGTATTGAATTAATTTAACGGGCATTGTATCATTTCCTTTCCCTGTCATGACATCAACCCGAGGCCACCCTGGTCCCATCACAGAGAATGTGACCCTGAAAGAAACGACCTTTCGATTATGTTATTAAACTCCATCTTTGAAATATGGCATATTGTAGTCGAAATCACTCATATGCCTTGGCCTTCTCTATAGCTACATATCTTTAACACTTTTCTCTAAATAAGAAACCTTAGCTGGACGTCAAGTTTGGTGTTTGGACCCTTGATGACTGTTAAAGATGTGTGAATGGCAGATAAGCCTCGAATGGCTCTGAGACACAACTGCAAATTAAACATTTCGTAAACTTTGCAAGAAACGTAAAGCTTTATTTAAAATTAAACCAAACGAAAGTATTCACTATAGACGATTCCTGTCTCCATATTTACCTGTAGTTTGTCTAACACCATCGCGTTTAAAAACATACAACCTTCTGCTGTCGCGAGGTTCAGGCGCTTCTGTTCTTATCATCACAATATTACATCATGACAAACATATCGGGTGTAGAGTTTAATATGTTAGTAACATGACGCTTGGTTTGAGTCTCTCAAAAACTTAATTGTTAAATAGGTAAAATTGTCCACCAGCTACCACGTAACACAATGCCGTGACAAAAATTTGAACTCGCTGAGATTTTTATTCCTTTCATTTTGTTTATCTCAACAGTCCATAAATTGACTTAAACGATGTCGACAGTTAAGGTTCTATAATTCCGCGTCCTCTAGTGCATTGCAGGAGGGTGTATCAATCGTGTCTATTTCTCATAGGAGTTCAGTTACATTATTTTCAAAGAGAGATCACATGAGGTTGATATATGTATTGTAGCCTTTACAACAATCTTTCGCAAGTTATTATTCACTCTTAGGGTTCAAAGGTCAAATACGTAAGAAAGCAACCCGATACAGTTAATATGGAACGGACGTGCATTTTTACAGATTGGTTTAATTGCCCATTCAAGTCATTTCTCATTTCTTTGATTGGCTCTTCTGAACTCGGTGTTTGGCCAAATTAAACACGATTGAAACCGAGTGACTTTCATTATCGATTCTGCTCAATTTTCGTTGCAGAATTGAACTGCTTGTCCCGGGATATAATTCGTCAGCCAATATTGACAATTAGAGGCGTTTCATGCATGATCGAGTGTGGATGTGTGCACGGTGTTAAAATGCAAATGTATTACCTCAAAATGAAAATATGTTGGATCACAGGTCAAATGCAACATTTTTGAAATATTGTGTCCTGTTCATTTAAACAGAGCTTAAGGTGGGTTTTATTCATAAGTGAAGGAATATAAACGATTTTTCTGTTGATAAATGCTTACGTACACCATGGTTTTTGTCGGTTAAGTTATATCGGAAAAATTGCCAATGTGATGTACGGTCGCTATATCATTCAGGGAAATATTCGAGAGAATATCATACGATACGATACGATACGATACGATACGACAAGAACTGGTGTCCATCAAAATGTTCACTGGCGCTTTACACAGTGTCACATGGTTACGCTCTCTCAAAAAAGTAGGCATTGAGTCTGGATTTGAAAGCTTCAGTACTTAATGCAGAACGAATATGACCAGGCATGCTTATATCATACTGGGCGAAAACAGTAAATCCATCAATTGCCATTTGGTTCAGGTACACAAGTAGTTCATATGAATTTCATTTCCTTTGCAAGTTTTGGTGGGAACTAAATCACTGGTATCAGTAAGTTATTTGCAGAATCAATCTTGACAAAGCAACAAATACAGATGGATGTGTTATGCAAAATCCTGCCTGCGTTTAAATAAAACAGATTTATGGCGCACCAGTATATATAGTAACTCAGACCTGCTTTATTTGAAGGTAAATCGACGTTCAGTATTGAACAGACTGCAGATTCTCAGAGTTGAAGCAATAAAGAAGTGTGAGCGCCATTATCCTTGGCAAGGACTAATAAAACACTCGTGAACATTTTAATGATTATTTACTCACTCACAGCAATCAACTTGAAGGGAATTCAGAGAGCTAGTGGCCAGGATAATGTTGCTCAAACATTGCAGTATTAAGAACTCTTGATGCGACCAGTTTCGCTCACTCAGTCACACGCCGTGTAAAATATATTTTTATAATACGTGGTATGACGACATGCTATAAGGTCCAACCAAGTCAGCAATGCCACCTCTTATTATGTACACAAGAGCACATGCCAACTGATATGATTTTTGTCATAGCTGTATTATTCTTCTTATGAAGGTGTAGCGCAGACTATAGTATAGAGGTAGGAAGTCTACCTCCATTTGCACATGCGTACTTACGATTTCGGAATGTGTGCTTTTTGCCTATTAATTGTTCTCTCTGACTCCGAAATGAAAAGGACACGCTTTGTTCCAAGGACACAGAAAGCCCAAGAGATAACGTGATGGCGATGCACGTGGGTTGGTTTCTACCGTGGTCCATTCAAATTCCATGTTTGACTATGAACGAGCTCGACAGGTTCAGTCAGTACTGCGCATGCGCCGTATTCACTGTGTCGTACAACAATATTCTCCATATTAAGAACGGACTTTAATTTTACCCTTGCGCAAAACGCAAGTATATCATAACTTATTGAACTCTCAAAAAGAGATCTTCGTATTATTTGCATTAAGTGCTTATAAATGAGAACTACAGTCGAACTGACGTTGAAAATATCAAGAGTACTAATATATAGAGTGATATAAGCTTAATCTATTACAGCGAAAAGTGTACAATTTTCTCCAAACTTTGAAGACGCGCCTGACTTTCACTTGTCAGAATGCATCTTCATTCCACAAAGAGACAACTCACAGCGTCTTTAAGAAGCTCTGGTTGATCTCGTGTAGTTCGCCAGTAAATGAATCATGGTGATTAAACAGTGTGAAGTATGGAGAGTATCTCGGTGATAGGACAAATGAAGACAGCTGGATCAGGGTTCGTGTCCTCTTAGCTTTGTCGACATTCTATGCATTTACATGTATTAGAGCGTGTATAATCGACCAACGATCAATACACACTGTAAGCTGTTTCACACATAAGATTGTTAAGGACACTTGGTATCATTTTATTGCTCACTTTTAGATTATTTGCTTATCTAATATTCTGTCTGGGTATGCGCACTACCCAAGACGACTAACACCAGTTGTATGAGATACAACTCTGTCTATTGTATGAAGCTATTCTCTTTTTTAGCGTTAGTGTCAATCTAAGAATCAATGTGTTACGTTTCGCGCTGCCAGGTGTACCATTGTACCTTCAACATGACATAGAACTGGCAGACCTTTTATCCATTTGAGTCCTCAGTATGAAAGCCAGTCCGTGTCCTCGGTCACATTCAAAATCATATAATTAAGTTTTGTTCAACAATTTAGCAAATAATTTTAGACAACTGTTTTTTCCATCGACATCCATTGGGTAGCATTTCAACGATTCCGCTATTTATACATGTGTTCGGTCAAATTTTGCCAGTCATCCACTGCACGTGGACAATATACCGTCAAGCGTCTGTTCGTCGGTTTGTCTGTCTGTCTGTCTGCAACGGTTGGTTGGTTTATCTAGACTATGTGTGGCCCTCATATAACAGGATCGTACTTTCACTAGAGGCCCACGATATGAGCATTGGCGGACATGATTTGAATTTACTCTGCACCGACAAATAAAAGACTGCATCAAGCGTATGTTTGTAAAGACCCTATACTGAAAACTCCCTTTGTAAATTTCACCCGTAAGACTAGACCACTGAATGAAAACCTCAATTGTTCACGCTTCGACATATTTCGTAATGATTAACTGATTTCTCCAAAGCTCTTAAGATATTAGTTTTAGCTGGCCTAGTTCAGAGAATATTTTTCTTGCATAATTGACATGGCATGATCACTGAGCTCGACCAGCGCAGCGGCAGGTGGGACTTTGTGTGGCTGGTATGTTTGCGTACAAGCCTCTCATCGCTGCCGCCATGTGGAGCGGTGTCAACGCTAGTCTTAACGGGTGCACTTAAAAAGGTCAGTGGAAGGCTTGTCATGATAGAAACACATTAACGGGAACTTAATAGCCTTAATGGAATGGCATATATTGACAAGTTCCATGGCTGCCTGATTTTTTTTCATAATTTGAACAAGACGAATTTTTAGGACTATCGAATGCAGAGTAATTTAAGTCATTATTTTCACTCGAGCTAGAAATGTTATTATTGATGTCACCATACTAAGATCATCATCATCATCATCATCATCATCATCATCATCATCATCATCATCATCATCAACAACAACAACAACAACAACAACAACAACAACGACGACAATAACAACGACGACAAAAACAATAAACAACAACATCATTATTATTATCATCATCGACAACAATAACAACATTGTAATCACCATTATATTTATGATGATGATGATGATGATGATGATGATGATGATGATGATGATGATGATGATGATGGTCATCATCATCATCATCATCATCCACCGCCATACTTAGGCTCTTATTCATCACATCGTCAGGTTTGCAAACACAAATACTGTATGAGCGTAGACGACAAGTAGCAGGCCTCTCTTTTTTTAGTTCGCCATTGTCTTTTGCGAATCTTATTGCAGGATCCTCTTTATCACCAAGTCTTTTAGGATTAAGCGACAAAATAGTAACGATGTCCACATACTTTCGTTAATTTAGAGGTCGAGTGATCTTTCGATCAACCAAAATTTTAAGTTTATCATGTGATCACTTTAGCAGAGTAAAACTTGGCTTTCGTTTTCCAAATGGAAAGTATCCGTGATCCGAAGGAGAAACCCCTTTCCATGGTGAAATGCACACAATGGCACAATGGGAAAAGTGAACGTCGCCATGGCAGCGTACTGTGCGTGTCGCATATTTCTTTTCCCCAACTTGTATATATAGTGATATACAGTGCTTTGACAGAAAATTCATTTCGAATGGGCAAAGTTTGATCACAGACTTAGTATTCAACAGACTCTGAAGCGCTTGTGACGTTAACAATATCAGTAAACAATGATAGTGCTGTTGGACAGCAGAAGAAGAGGGTTGTTTAAAGTTGCAATGAGAGATTTAAATGTTACGTGCCAATTTCACACCAAATGGCCTCGCCAAATAGAATGATACGAGGTGAAAGGTCGTCTGTTTCTAACACTTTCTCTTACCTGTTTTTCTCATGAATACCCGGAGCACTTTAAAGTCGACACGCGCCACTTAGAGCGAACATTTCAAGCTCAGTGTTATCGTTAATTGCCCGATAAAGTGGATCATTTCCTGCTCACAGATAGAACGATAATCGTCCGTGATCGCTTCAACCAAAGGTGAGATTGAATCTCAAGGCCATTCAAGCTGTCTTCGAGTTAACTGACATTTCGACTTCAGCACTAATCAATGATAGTCACAAATATGCATCATATATAACAATGCTAACTAAATGAAGATCGACTTTTATCATTTCCAAATTTAAGATTCCAATGTTGTTGAGTTCCCAATATTGAAGGGTAGGACTATTGAAGTTCAAGTGTAGAGGAAAGTAACGCCGCTTTTTTAATAAATAAAACTATGTACTGTCTCTCACACATAATTGTTCACATACATACATACATACATACATACATACATACATACATACATACATACATACATACATACATACATACATACATACATAATTTTTATATATGGTTATTTGTATATATAATTCTATATAAACAGAATTACATGTAGGCCTATATAATTATTAATACATTTTTTTCTTTCCGATGTGCTCGCTTGATATTGGTGGTGAGCTTCGGGGCATGTTTCATTGTAAAATAATTATTCTCACTGGCTGAAGTGTCGTTCATCACACTCATCGATTTCATCTTTCATATTTCATCATAAGTTTGCAATATTAGCACAGGCCGAATACCTCAACTTCACGCTACAGTTGACCAGTCTCATTTATTTAAAGTCATGAAAAGCAGTTGTCATATAGGTGGAATCGGATTAGTTCATAAACGTTTCCTTCTCAGCAACGAAACCATAAAGGATATGTGATTTTAGTTTACAACTTTGCATTGCTGTTGATTACTTAATCACAATTCGTTTTCGTTTGTCTTGCCATGATTAGAATATTTGTCGGAGATACTTAAGAGTGCAATTTTAATTGCACGCTACGTTGGGTGGTCCAGCTCATTCTCAAACCTTTTGAAGAAAATATATAACTCGACATCAAATCATCACCACCTCTGTGGGATAATCTGATCTGGTTGCCACTGAACAATCAGCTCAATATGCACAGAAGGCTCATGTACGGAATCCCAATTAACATTATTCACGAATTATAATGGGAAACTGAGAAAGCACAACCGCCGACGTGGCCGTCCTTGCGTCATTGGCAAGAAGATCCCGCTGGTGTCGCTTTCGGGACAATTAGACGAAATAGAAACGAAGCACAAAAAGGCCAATTTACAGAGAGCAGGTGCGCGCCACCCAGGGTAAACACGCTCTGTAGTAGCAGAGCGAAGCTAGAGATCGCTACCGTCTGCATGTACTCACACCAAGTGAACTCAGACTCGTCGTCAGCTTTGCTTTGATTATTTATCGCTGATCCCATGAACAGTCGGAGTCGCCCTTTCACGAGGTGAGTCACTTGACCAATCAACCGCTGTTGACAGCGCTTTGACGAATATAATGCGCGGACGAGGATGACGACTGCGGAAACATTTGACATCATCAGTATTTTGGATAAATCTATACTCATTTGATTGAAGTTTAGGTGAGTCACTTTGGGATTCAAAATTCCTACAGTCATGCGTACCACAAGATTTTTATTCTCCCATTTGTAATTTACCCCCGTGGAATTACCATTAACGGTCCACACTCTATGCCATATGTGTTTAAACTCTCTCTTTGAAAATGTTTGCCCTTGTATGTTGCTTAAACTTCACCCCCAGTTCCCTGTATACAGGTCCAACTTTACCATAGAAAACAATGGATTTGGGACAAACCATGGTGGTGAATGTTGCTTAAACTTCACCAAGGTCTGTAAAAGTTTAGCTGCTCGCAATAAGCCTATCGGGATAAAACTGTTTTCGTCGACATTTGTCCGGTAAGCTTATAGCACACGCGTTCAAGCCGTCAACTGCCACAAAAATTAATATTTGTCTCAATAGAAGCTCAATAGCTGTGACACTTCGACTATTATTCAAAGCTCGAGAAACGATGAATTTTGATTGTTATTGCTGACCGCTTAATTAATGTGTGGAACTAAATTCATTATCGGTAGTTACGACTGTGAGGTCATTTAACTCGCCTGACTTCTCCCACAAGGTGATGAACTAATTGAGTTCACAACCGTCAGTTGCCATCAGTCTGCTTGCCATTTGCTTGCCTCCTGACATAATAACAAAACAAATCGCTGGCTTATTTCGTTCATCGATTTTGAGTGATTCGTTCACTAGGTTGAGCTAAGTATTTTATCAACTGGATTATTGTCATTGTTGACACCAACTTTAAGGTCATCAGAACAAAGTGACAGTGCGTATACTTCGTTGCGGCATCAACAGGACATCTTGATTGGCATGGTTACTTCTCGTACGACAAATTTAATATTTCTGATGAACCCCTGGATCATAAAATTGCAGGGGCTTTGGGGTATAAAGCAAAATCCTGGCATAAA